>NC_056749.1:204894663-204914663 GCF_019279795.1 Protopterus annectens
TACACAGCTAATCATGGGTTTCAGTGAGCTTTTATGCTGCAGGATCACAAGGAAAGCCTATCTCAAAGCAGACAATTTCAAAATGGTTAGGACACTGCATTCGCTTCTGCTATGCACAACATGGCAAATCAGTGCCTAAGGGCATAAGGTCACATTCTACCAGAGCAGCAGAATGGTTGCACCTCAATTTGGCATATTGACTATCTGGTCCAGAGAGTTTGTGTTTACAAAATCCAGGAATCTCTGTGCATGTACGTTTGATGTCGTATATTGAGGGACATCAGTGTGTCTTACAATGGAGTTTCCAATGACTAGAATTTTGGATAGTGTGTTTGTTTGCCTTATGGGCTTAGAATAAGGGGCTCCATGAGATGTAGCTCTATGTGTTGATGAGGTTGTTTTGAAAGAGTGCGTTTGGGGATGCTGAGGGTATTTATCATGTGTGCTTTGTCTAGGAGGTCTTTGTGATTTAGGAAGGTTACATTTAAGTGCCTCAACTTATGTGGGTCTATATGTGTTCTTTGAATTGTGTGTGATGGGTGCAGCACGTATTCTAATGACAACCTTAATGACATTAGGAGTACTTTTATGAGAGCTTTGCCTCCAGTGATGTTGTGTAAATACATCTCTCATATACTGTAACAGTTTGAGAATTAACTGGTTGTCAGTAAACATGAGGCAATTTGTACATCACCTCAGAATGCCCATATCCACCAAGCTGGTAACCGAGACAGTAGGAAAGGTCATATCCATGGTAACAGACCTTTTTTGTTCATTATAGACTGTTGGAGTGGGAATGTCAATCACTGTCAGGAGTATCTGGTTTGCAACTATGTGGACAGTGCTTGTCACCACAAAACTAGTTCTGTTTTCAGCTAGATATTGGAGAACTTTCAGTTCTGCTTTTACAGGAAGAATGTCACTAAAGTTGTCTGAGTCTGTACAGAGCACTGCCAAATGCTTGAGGGGAAACTAATATGTAGACCTTGAAAATTTAAGGATGAAGTATTTAGGCAGATATTCTGAAGTTCGGAAGAACTCGAGCAGTATTTTCTGAAAACAAAGATTTAGCTTGTCAAGAATGATGAAAAGAGAGGAGTTGCATGAATGTCTAATGCCTGGCAACTACTAATGCTGGTCTCAACACAGCTTCACTCTGTTGGGATACAGTACTCCTTTTCTTCTTCTTTCACCAGAAGCAAAATGTTAGCACCAATTCCAAAAAGAGAAGCAGGCCACGGCCTGTTTGGTGATCCACAGTCTTGTCTCAGATGATGCAAGGGTCTGTAGGCTTGTAGCCTTTTTCTGGTAGATGCCTCGAATAGCAACCAGACTAGTCAGGTATGTTAAGCACATCACTCACTCACCAACCAGAGAGAGTCAGGAATCAATGCACTCAGCTCCTACTCTCACCAGGATCAGAATATAAGCACAGATTCCAAGCTGTCACCTATAAAACGGTTATTATAGGTTCATAGGTTTATACTAGGCTATCTGCCCCAAGGCATTTATAAGCCTAGCCCGAATTTTTGCGGCTTACGCCACCCCTTATATGAAGAAATACTGTACCCATTAGTTTGTTGTGCCTCTGTCCAGCAGTGACACAGAGATGATTCCTGGGGTAAACCTACGATCTCCCATCCACAGGTCAAGATTTCTCTTGAACAGAGCCAGCGAGGTGCTCTGCCTCACATGGACCGGGACTCTATTCCACAGCATAGGGAGTCTCTGAGTGATAAATCTATCCCTCCAGCACGTCCTATTTATATCCGTGCTAAGGTTTAAGTCACTTGCTCTAGTGGTTTTGGTGGATTTGGATTTTTTGAGGTGGAGCATGTCCATTAATTCTGGGTTGGACATGGCCTTGTATGTCAGGCACATGTCACCTCTGAGCAGATGGTATGCGACTGAATAGAGCTGGAGTTTCTTCAATCTGGCAGCATATGACAGATTTTGGAGTCCCTTTATCCTTTTGGTGAGAAACTTTTGGGGTTTCTCCAATTGCTGCAGATGTCAGGCGAGATATATCCCGAATGGGGCATTGTACTCGATCATTGGTCTGATAAGTGAAGAGTACAGGGGAACAATGACCTCACTAGATCTGGATGTGAATCCCTTCATGATCAGGTGGGCAATGTAGAAGGTCTTTCTAACCACTTTAGCAACGTGAGTGTCAAAAGAAAGGCCACTGTCAACCTGGGTCCCCAGGTCCCTGATAACCTCTTCTGTGCTTAGTGGATTGCCACCTATATGGTAGCTTGGGGTTACCTTGTTTTTCCCAAAGGGTATGACTATACATTTTTTGGCGTTTAACTTCAGGCCATGGCTCTGGCACCAGTTATCTGTTTCCGTGAGTCCCTTCTGAAGGATATCCGTGTCCGATGCACTTTCCACTATGGCCCAGTTTGCAGTCATCTGCAAACTTTGTCAGCCAAAGTCCTCCCATGTTGGCCTGTACTTCTGAGAAGTAGATGCCGAACAATAGGGGCCAAGGACCGAGCCCTGTGGGACACCACTTGTGACCGGCTTGGAGTCTGACATAGCGCCAGCAACTCTAACCCTGTGGGTTCTGTCCTTAAGCCAGTTTGCAACCCATCTTTTGACATATGGGTTTACATTTAAGCTGGTAAGTTTTCTACAATACCAGTGGGTATTGTGTCGAAGCCTTGCAAGGTCAAGGTAGGCTGTATGGACTGCCTTTCCCTCATCAATGGCCTTGGTGACTGTTTCGAAGAAGTCGACCAAGTTCAAAAGGCATGATCTTCCCTTGAAGCCAAACTGGGTCGGGTCCAATGTCTGCAAGTCCCCTATATCTTTGTTTATGAGCTCCATTATGATCCTCTCCATAGCTTTGCAGACTAGACTTGTTAAGCTTATGGGGGTAATTACCAGGGTCCGTGAGGCACCGCCTTTGTGGAGTGGGACCACAGTTGCACGCCACTCCTTGGGCACGTATCCTGTGGTAAGGCTGAGATTAAACAGCTGCCTTATGTGCGGGTTTAATTCCTCATTTAGCTCGTGTAGCACACAGCCGGGGACACCAACCGGTCCCATTGATGCTGTGTTTTTAGCTTTAGAGATAGCAGCTTTCACCTGCGCATTTGAGATGTCTGGGAGGCTACACTCCGCTGGGATAGTTATCTCTCCTTTAGGGGGGGAGAGGGGGGTGAAGTTTGCACTGAACCTGTCTGCCAGTATGTTGGCAATGTCTGTGGGTTCAGTGATTTTTGTATCATTTTGGACTAATTCTGAGCATATCTGGGAGTTTCCACCCAGGTTCCTAACATAGCTGAAATAGGCCTTATGATTGTCCTTTGAATCCATGGCAATTTTTCTCTCAAAATTGGCCTTAGTTGATTTTATGAGTGCTCGTATTTTTTTACTAATAATGATCAGGGGTGACTTCCCTTTTATGGATTTTGTTCTATCATGTAATAGCTTTTAGGCTTTCTGGTGATCAGCAGTCTCCAGGATATAATGTCACTGTACTCCTTCTGTCACCAGGAGAAAACAGAAGCAGCAGTCCCAAGATAACTACTGAGAGGCAGAATGTGGGCTCTACAATTACTGGTGGTCTTGCAATAGATGCTTAAAGGTAAGATGAAAAACAATGGTTTATCCTAAACATTGCAGTGTGCACTAAGCAGTTAGATATGAAAGTTGGTAACTTGTCTAAAAAGTTAAGTTTTAGTGGAGAGCCACTATTTTTAATAGAGCAAGATAGATTGAAAGGGGGTGGGCACTTTTGTATTCTGGTACTGTGGGATACAGAAAACAACGGGATATCAAATCAAATATCTCTACCTGATGTCTCTCTAAAATCCTGTTATGTGATACAGCCTCAAAAAAACATAACCGCAGCTTTAAAAAAAAATCCACTATTCTCTTTTACTGCTTAGGCTTCATACTTTTCCGTACCGTTTGACTTTCAGTTTTAAAACCAAGATGAAAACTGTCTAGTCGTCTCTTAAATAATTATGTCACATCTGCCATAGCTCTTGCTGAAGATCCTGGGAGGTTTCCTCCCCAAAGTGGCAATAAACACTGCCTCATTTGCATGCTGTACAGAATCCCTGTGATCCTCCCACATTGTGATGTCAACACTGCCTTTCCTAGCCCACTGTTAACCTAATAAATGGACTAGGTGCTGTGTGGAACTCCTTTTCTGTGTTAGCAAATCTGGTCGACTCTATTCATGTGAAGCACTTCTTCTTCACCAGCGTTTTGCTACTTCATAAGTAAGGTAAGTCTTATTACTTCTTAATAGTGTATCCTAAATGTAATCTGTCCCTGTTTCTATGCCTCCCTAGCCCTTATATTGTGTCCTCCCAAGTTTTTAATTGCACATTAGTGGAGTTAATCTTTTTCTGTTTGTAAGGGTGCCACGTGCTTCCCTTTCGCAGCTGCATTTTTAGCTTGGCCTACTTATTTTCGTTTTGATCCAGGGTTTATATTTCCCTGGTTATGTTTAATGCTGGCGTCTTTTGTATTCTTGAGTCGGCCTGTGTTTCTGTGCTTGCTGCCTTTGGGTTTCCTTCTGAAGTAAGTGTATTGCTGCTTGTAGTAATTGTATTACTGTCTAGTGTTTTTAGTTGCTTGCTGGTGTTTTTTAAAAACTATGCTGTATTTGTAGCTATATTTGGTTTTCTTTAGTTGATGCCTTGTGCTTCGATTGTGGTTGCTGGTGTGTTTTTAAAAACCTTGCTGTATTTGTAGCTGTATTTGGTTTTCTTTAGTTTGTTGATGCCTCCATTGATTGCATGCTGCAGATGTTTTGTAATGTTTTCAGCTGTTTGTTTCTGTTGTTGAGCTTCGTGTTCGGTCTTGTCATGTTTTTTATTTATTTTTTTAATATTAGTAATCCGTTTTATTGGTTATGCTGCTGGGCTTGCTCCGTTTTATTTGTTATGCTACTGTGCTTGCTCCGTTTTAGTGTGTGTGCCATCAAACCTGCTACCTGCTTGAAACTTTGCCACAGCTGAATAATACCTTTTTTTTTTTCCTGTTAGCTGGGTAATGAAATTATTTTAATGTGGACGCTGGAGCCATTAGGCATAAAACTTATTTATTGAGTAATTCTGCAGCCTGTAAACATACTTATGAATAGTCAGCAAGAGAGTGGTAGTAGTCCAGGGGTGGTTTCTGCAGCTATACTTGTTTCATGCAACTAAGCTAGGTGCATTCCTGGGTTCCCATGTAAGATTATTATAGCAGGTAAATATACAGTGATGTAGGCAATATAGAGGTTCAACATTTTGTCCATCAGTATGTGTCCATAGTTTAGAAGTAGCCTCAGACACTTCACAATGCTCAGTTACACATAGAGCGCAGGTTCTTGTAAGATTAATGTCACGGTTGCTATCATATTCTTTGAGCCTGCATGTTGTTTTGTTTTTAAATTAATGAAAAACGTAAGGGAAATAAGAGAGAAATAGAAGATAGATGGGAAAGGAAATGAGGAATTTTGCTGCTTGTACAAGCACAGCAGCTTAGTCATTGTAAAGCTGCTAAGCAGCATGCCTTGAGTGAGAGTTGCTGCCAATTCCTATTGAAATAATGGAATCAGCATTGCATATATTTTCTTGACTTTGTTATAAAGTTTGGTAGACAAAATACTATTTCTTTAGTCTGCAAAGTGATATTCTGCCTGTTAATATAACATTTTGTGAGTGAGTATAGCACACAAGCCACTGAGAAGCAAAGTCTGATAAAATCTCTAAGGCTGGTAAGCTTTTCTGATCTCAGTTTTCTGGTAGTGAAGTACATGCCTTGCAACCATTTTTTTTGTGGCCAGGGATAGCACTATCATGGTAGGGGCTCTGAGTGAGAAGAAATAAAATAGGAGGAGGAACTTGCTAAAAAATACAGGTAACATATGTAGTGCCTTCAGCTGGAGGCCTTCTAATGTCCATAGGATACAGCAAGGGGCAAGTGTGTGTGTGTGTGTGTGTGTGTGTGTGTGTGTGTGTGTGTGTGTGTGTGAATGCAAGCAAGTGGCAAGTGTGTGTGCGTGTGTGTGTGTATGTGACCTAAAAGCAAGGGGGCAAGTGTGTGTGTGACCGCAAGCAAGGGGGCAAGTGTGTGTGTGTGACACTGCAAGCAAGGGGGAAATTGTGTGTTTGACCGCAAGCAAGGGGGCAGTTGTGTGTGTGTGTTTGACCGCAAGCAAGGGGGCAATTGTGTGTGTGTGTGAGACTGAAAGCAAGGGGGCAATTGTGTGTGTGTGTGAGACTGCAAGCAAGGGGGCAATTGTGTGTGTGTGAGACTGCAAGCAAGGGGGCAATTGTGTGTGTGTGTGTTTGACCGCAAGCAAGGGGGCAATTGTGTGTGTGTGTGAGACTGAAAGCAAGGGGGCAATTGTGTGTGTGTGAGACTGCAAGCAAGGGGGCAATTGTGTGTGTGAGACTGCAAGCAAGGGGGCAATTGTGTGTGTGTGAGACTGCAAGCAAGGGGGCAATTGTGTGTGTGTGAGACTGCAAGCAAGGGGGCAATTGTGTGTGTGTGAGACTGCAGGCAAGGGGGCAAGTGTGTGTGTGTGTGTGTGTGTGTGTGTGAGACTGCAAGCAAGGGGGAAATTTTGCCTCTTTCAAGGTTTCTTGTGCTGTGAAGTTCATAGATACAACTGATTGAGTAGATTTTACAGGGAGCTTGAGAGATGCAGGGCTGCAACAATTATTAGTGCTGCTTATGTCTGCTTGCTTTGCTAATATCACAACAGGTTGTTGGCTTTTGATGCAGAAGGCTGTGGTTTCTACTCACATAGATGCATTTGTGAAACTGTACTGCATTGCAAATGGGGTGGATGATGCACTCCTTTCTGGTGAAGAAGATTGTCATCCATTCCCTACTGCAGTATTACCAGCTTATTGTTCTTGTGTAAGATAAGTAAATTATTCAAAAAGGGCAACTATGACATTATTTGTTGATGACATGACATCTAATTTTTGGCTAGCAGCAACCGCTTCATTATTTACAGATCGCTTTAATGTGGAATTATTTACAGGACGTTTACTGCTTCAGAAATTGTGCGTATGTACTCATACTGGTGGACTGTAGAAGTCTGACTACACTTGTGATGGAAATATTCAGAATTGGGCAGTATTGTCATTATTGGTGCATGCATTTTGTTGCACTGTTTTCAGGAAAAATGTTTGAAACAATAAATATAAAACACCCACTAAAACTGGACTGCATTGTACAAGGAATATAATTATATACAATCAGGAAGGTATATTCAACAACATGTGCATTTCTCGTGTGCAAAGGGTCTGAGAATTTTAAAATATCACTAACTGAAAGTGAAACTTAGACTGCCACTGGCTACATGTGTTATCTTTGAATGTCTGTTTCAGTGCTGTTGCAATGTCCAGATTCTGACTGCAAGCAAGGTCGAAGTGTGTGTGTGTGTGTGTGTGTGTGTGTGTGTGTGTGCGTGTGTGCAAGAAGTGTGCGTGTGTGTGACTGCAAGCAAGGGGGCAATAATGTGCATGTGTGTGTGACTGCAAGCAAGGGGGCAAGAGTGTGTGACTGCAAGCAAGGGGGCAAGAGTGTGTGTGGGGGACTGCAAGCAAGGGGGCAAGAGTGTGTGTGACTGCAAGCAAGGGGGCAAGAGTGCGTGTGTGTGACTGCAAGCAAGGGGGCAAGAGTGTGTGTGTGTGTGTGTGTGACTGCAAGCAAAGGGGTAAGAGTGTGTGTGTGTGTGACTGCAAGCAAGGGGGCAAGAGTGCGTGTGACTGCAAGCAAGGCTTCTTATTTTTGGATTGTTAGTCTCAATTTTTGTGGCTTTCAGTCAAACTCTTTTGGAATAAAGTCACTAAATGAGACACTGAGTTTCTGCCTTCATAACCTTCAGAAAAATGCATGCTAAAGCAAGACCTGTTATTCGATCAGCTCTCTCAGTTTATACAAGATCAATTTTTTGTACTGTTTTGATGTCCCCCCACATATATTTTGCCTTGTCCAGATTTTCTGCATTAACAGGTTGCTAGGTACATGCAAATAAATAGCTTTTTTTAGAATTAGGCATATCCCAACCTCTCAACTGTCCCTGAACTTGGCTGAAAATGTTGCTCTTCCCCTAATAATCCCTCCCCAGAAATTGCTATTTTGGAAGAAAACATGGTGGGTTTACCATTAACTGTAATAATCCAGTTAGGGATAACTTTCATTTCATAAATGCATGTTTTTTTTTTATTTTGTCAGATGCTCAAGTTAGTAGTACTAATATTAAAAGGAGCCCCTTCTTTGACAGGTTACCAGCTGTATTGTGTGGCTATTATCTTTTTGAATCAAATTTTTTTTTTTTTTTTTTGGGACAGTTGCTGCCAAATCATTAGAGACTGAAGAATGAAATCAATGACAGACATTTAAGTTTCAGATTTCATACCCTTTTGAAAATTCATACTAATGCAAGACCTACTATTTCATAATCTTTCCTAATTTGATAGGAGCAATAATCCTACTTCTGTTTATTTATTTATTTTATTTATTTATTTATATTTGTTGACCGGGAGTGTCAGACTGGACGTAGGTCTATTTTCAGCGTAGGCCCGGGGAGAAAAGCTCCACAGTAAAATAGACAGTAGTTACATTGGATTATAATGATTAACAATTTAACATAGCACTTACTTACAACATATTTACAGATGAAGAACATAGTACATCAATAGACAAATAGAATCTTTATCTGTGAAATACATAACAGACATTAACAAATGTTACAATGAGAAGTTCCTGCTGTACTATGCTTATGAGCATCTGAGCTTGCTATAATCAAGGTAGTTAGTGGAGTGGAAAGAAAGGTAGTGGTTGGATGGGGTGGATGATATTAGACTGGGAGTTGCAAGGGCATAGCCAGCATGTTTTTAGTTGCGCTTTTAATAAAGTTTTGAAGTGGGTGCATGATGGTATGGAGGTAATTGTGGGTGGGAGTGAGTTCCATAATTTGGCTATGGCGCAAGAGAATAGTGCTTCACCAGCAGAGTTATTGGCTTTAGTGATCTGCAAGTGATTTTTGTTGCTGGATCTTAGTGGTCTGGTGGTGCGATTAGGGTTGGAGTAGATTCTGGAGGGATGGGACATTTAGTGGATGGTTTACTAGTTTGTGGGCGAGTGAGAGTTGATACCACTGAAGCAGGTGAGGGAGTTCAAGCCAGCCCAGTTCAGCAAGTGAGACAGTGATGACTACGGTAGGATGCCCCTGTGGCGAATTTGGCGATTTTTGTTGTAGCAGGTCTCTAGCTTGTTTAGACCACATTGCCTTAGGTTGGTATATATTGGAGAGGCATAAAGTAGGGTGGAGATAAGGTGGGAATTTGCTATTGAAATCTTTGCTGCTTTGGTGAGAAATTGCTCTTTTCTGTATAATGCTCCTAGTTTTTTGTGGACTTTTTTATGGTCATGGATATGTGAATGTCAAATATTAGTTTATTTTCTGTTTCCACTCCTAGCAATTTGGTGTGTTCAGTTGGGTATATAGTGGTGTTGTCTTTTGCTGTGATGTTAAAGTGAGAGTTGTTTTGAGTATGTTTGGTGGGTTGGAAGATGAGTAGTTTAGTTCTGTTTGGGTTGAGTATTAATTGGGCATCAGATAACCATGTTTCAACAGAGGAAAAGGCTTCCTGTGTGACACTTTGCAGTTTCGGTAGGGACTGGGCTAAGCAGATGATGGTTGAGTCATTTGCATATTGTATGAGTGTGCCATGTTTGGTGGCAGAGGCTAGATTATTGGTGTAAACAGAGAAGAGTAGGGGTCCAAGGATGGATCCTTGGGGAACCCCTATGGAGACAGGTAGTTGGGGAGATGTCATTCTGCCATACAACGGATTGTTGGCGGTCAGACAGGTAAATCTGAAACCAGTTGGTGACTGATTGTGAGAAGGATAGGTTATTGAGGACAGAGATAAGTTGTTTATGTGGGACCATGTCAATTGCTTTAGATAGGTCTAGGAAAGTAGCAGAGGAGAGATAGCCATTGTTTTTATGCTGAAGGATAGTGTTAGTAAAGGAGAGTAAGGCAGTGGTGGTGCTATGGTTTCCCATGCTGAGTACTGGAAAGGATGTTGTTAGTAAGGAGGTAGTCTGAGACCGGAGAGTGTATGCGTCTCTAGTATTTTGGAGAGTGGAGAGAGAATAGCTACGGGGCAGTAATTGGTTGGGGTGGATGTCTCCACTTAGGGCTAGTTTTGATATGCATGAGATTATTAGTTTTCTCAGTTTTTGAATGTGTTTGTTTATAAGGGAAACTTTATGATTGTGCTCTGTGGATACTAGGTATGGTGGGAGGGTTACTATGTTAAGTTGTAGGGCTGCTTTATGTTTGAGTAATATAGTTGGTAGAATATGTGGGGGGTGCATAGGGATGGTTCTTGAGCTGGTGGGAGGGGAGTTGAGTGTGGGTGAGACATGAGTGGTGGTGTGAGTAGTAGTACAGTGGTAGTGGGTGAGTGGGGGAATGATGGAGCTTTAGTAGGATGTAAGATATGCAAGGAGAGTGCATGCAGTGAGCATAGGTAAGGTATGCTGGTACATGTTAGTTGAGGAGGTGTGATAGTAGTGGGAAGATGGAGGAGGTAGTGTTGGGTTAGCGCTGTGGTTGGCTATTGGAAAGATGGGAGGGGTTTTGAGTCCAATAAAGGTGGGACCACCTGGGGCGGGAGGGAATAGGGGGGCGGGGTGGGGAGCAAAGTGGGTAGAGACCCTGTTAGTTGCTCGTATGAGGGGGCTGGAAACAATTACAAAGCAAAGGCAAGTATGTGTTGAGAAACAATCACAATTGACCAAGGACTGCTCTGAAACTGTCATTTCTTAATATCTCAGGTGGAAAAACAGGATAACCTTGTATCAGTAGGCTACTGTGGTCATAGTTTAAATTTACAAACACACAGTATTGATGAGTTATGGCGGATACTATTTGCTAACAGAAGGGAATAAGAGAAAGTGGAATGTGTGTGTGTGTGTGTGTGTGTGTGTGTGTGTGTGTGTGTGTGTGTGTGTGTGTGTGTGGTGGGGGGGGGGCTGCTTACAAGCCAAAGCAGTGTGCTCTCCAGGGGAAAATTAATATTGGCTCAAACAAGTAGACACATACTCAAAGTTAACTGTAGCTGTTTGCAGGCAGTTCAGACCCGGACTGCGCTTTTCCGTTTGTGCCTTTGTCCCACTTCTATGTATGGCTTTAGTCCTAATTTCTTGCGCTGAGGTTCATAGGTATTTCAGGGTCAATTTATCCTTGCTTTTGAACCAGATTTCTCTGCTTGGTTAGTACACTGCTATAAAATGTAAAAATAAAATCTAAATCATTGTAGAAGTAAAGCAGTGCATGTGTCTGCGTGTGTGTATGCACTACCATAATTTTTTTAAAATATTGACTCAAAAAAGCATGTGGGTGCTGTCATGCAAGTCTAAAATATTTCAAGTTTATAGTGCATCATTTGTTAGCTATTTAAACAGGAAGGGAAAATAAGTGGCAGATTGCTTTGCCAAGCAGGGATTATTGCCAGTGCTATGTAGCTTGGTTTTAAATTTAACAGGAGTAGTGCAACAAAAAAAGTCTCCCACTGTAAGGAGGAAAAGGCTGACAAGCAAACAGTACATTACTCTGGTCACCTGCTGTGATGAGCTGTCAATCACATGCAGATAATGGGTCAAATTACCCTTGGCTCTTTGACAGCAAGGGAAGGTAGGTGTGAAGTGGGAGGGGAGATTCCTTGAAGAGCTAGATTTCAGCCTTCACAAAAGAAAGCAATTTAGCATTTCTAAGATGAAAGAGCTAGAAAATGCACCTTTCAGTTCTGTTCTGTAGCATTTGCACTGCTTGTGTTTTAAGTGGTCATTGAAAAAGGATAACATTTTAACCAAAAGTAGGGGATTTTAAGACTGCAGTGAATGCCTGTTAGGTCAATGAAGTGACAGCAGCTTAAGGCAAAACGTGGCAGATCTGATGCAATTTTTTGGAGACAAATAATACATTCTGGGATACTTAGAGGCAGAGTAAACAGTCTGAATTTTTTCAATATGCCAGACCCCATGTGGTCAGAGTCAGAAATTGCATCTAAAAATATCAAAATAGTCTGAGTGCTATTAAAATGTAGGAAACATCAAACCATGATGAAATTAATATGTTTTTTGAGTCTGAGGGCGCGGTTGTCCTTTAAGTAGTTGAACAGGAGTGATTTCACAAAATGATAATTTTGTGTTTACTCACACCAGCCATTAAAGGCAGAGAGGAAACGAGATATATGGCCAAATTAACATAAGGGGCAGGCAACTAGAAAGATAGTGGTGATTAAGAACACAACAGTAACGGGGTGGGAAAAATTCCTGTCTGGCTCGCAAAAGACAGAGCTGTGGTCTCTTTTCAAGTTTTAATATGCAGTTAAAAGCAGAATACAAGTAAAAAACAGTGTAAAGAAAACAAATCACAGTATACAAAATAGAAAAAGTCAATAAAGTAATACAAAAAATAAAAAGCAAACTAACCTTTCCGTCACAGCAAACTGTCACAGAGTCTGGGTGGGCAGTTTTAAATATATATATATATGTATGTTTATGCATAATATATGTATATGTGTGTGTGTGTGTATATATATATATATATATATATATATATATATATATATATATATATATATATATATATATATATACTTGGCACTTATTGAAAAAAGAATAGGGTCGCTGCCCAGCGCCCTGGCCAAATTTCCTGTAGTTAGTAGGAATATTACCCTGGGTCTCCCCTGAAAAGAGGACACTAGCCTAGTGGGACTAACACAGGTCAACAAAGAGTAAATAAAAAAGAAGAGGTTGATGTGTTTGTAGCAAACAGATAGTGGCTAGTAGACATCTATGGGATAATGAACATCCTGACTTTAATAAACTGATTATATCTGAGGACTCGGTCCTCCTTGAAAAGCCTATAAGGGAAGCCTGTATTATTTAACTGTAATGTCTGTTGTGGTGGTGAGATTGCAGACATGACCCATCCCATCTGTCAACCAACATTGTTTCATTTATTTGACATTGAACATACTGTATGTATTTGGCAACAAGAAACTGTAGGATTCTGTGTAATCCAGCACTGATTAGCATTACCATGGTACCATCAGTAAATAATACACTTGTAGGAGGCTTGGACATACTTCATTAGCCACACTGCTGTTAATATAATCAGTCTGCAAACAGGCTGCATTGTTGTCTGAAGCACTCATCAATATTGCACAACAGGCATTCTGAGAGTTTGTTCAAATTCTGAGTCATTTTGTCATGCTGGGTGCAGTGTTGAGGAAATTCCTACAGCTAAGATGGTTTGCTGAGCCAACTTTGATAATTTTCTTAAATTGAATCCATCAGAACAGCTGCAAGTGATATCTGTTTCATATGGCTTTTATTGGCAAAAAAAGTATAGGAGTTAAACTTCAAATGGGGACAAGGACTGTCACTGTCATATAAAGCCTGCTGTGACTGTAAATAATGAAGAAAGTATTGCTGCAGATTGAGTGTGTAGAACATTTAATAGACAACAGTTTAGCATTAGCTTCCTTAATCTGAGTGCTTGAGTTTTTGTATACAGTCTCTCAACCTGCATGCTGCACCATTTAAGCATTTACTTTTTCATCTTTAAGCTGGTGAATATGTTGCCTGGATAAATTAAGAGAACTCCCCATCAGAAAGTGGGTTGATATCTGTTGGTGTTTCATTCATGTGATTGTATGGTTGGTGGCCATAGAGAAGGAATCCTACAAAGGGGGAACGATTTTATAACCCTGCAGAGCCATCTAGAGAAACAAAATTCAAACATAAGTTCATATTAATAAAATAATAATAATAATATGGTTAGTTAGAGAAGGTGATGAAACCTGTAATTGACTTCCTGCAGTATTGTTTGGAAAATGTTTTGGCTTATCCTGTAAAGTCCCACCTCATAGGATATTGCGAGGGTTTATACCTCACGTTGGCCAAAGCCTTTATCAACTAATCCTACCAACCCCTTCTACTAAATCTTTTACAAACTCTTGATACACAGAATGTGATGATCAGAAATGAGATAGTTACAGCAAGTGACTTTGGAGACAGATGTAGGTTCAGGTCATCTCTTATCAGACAGCATTACTGAGGATGAAGAGGACAGTATAAAAGTGTATGCGAGCAAGTTAACCGTAACAGCAGTCGAGTCACAGTTGAGGTAGGGGGCCTGTGACAGACTAGTGCACTGACATTGTAAACAAATGAAATGTATTTCTGACCTGCTTGTGGGAATCCTGAGTGTGGAAGACCCTTGGCTGGATGCAGATTGCTTTGTTAATGTAATTGAGTTTCTTTGTTTCATTTTGTGGACTCTTTGCAGCAGTATTTATTTCTTGAGTGATACTTCACTACACAGAATATATCTGTGGATTTGTATTCTGTGATGAGATTAAAAGCGTACAAAAATTACAAGCACTGTTTGGCTCCCTGCTGGTGAAGCAGGGAAAAATAATCCTGTTGATCTTTTTGAAAGGATTTCTTTTGGTATCTTTGTACCCAGTGGCTGGTGAACTATTTAGCAGTTTTCGTTTTTTCTCACCTTGAGTTTTAGTGATGCACCGTAGGTGTTGATAGCATTGAGATATCAGATTATACAGGAATTCCAGTGATAGTATCAGAGTTGAGTTTTCATAACATTATTACAGCATATGAGGCAAACTATGAAATGCCATTTGGATTGCATTTTCTTGTCTGAGCTGTGCCGAACCTGTTATACCCTTGTGTATATAAACTAAGAATCAGATGGCAGTTTTGCCACGAGTAAATGTGAGCTCCTACTTGCAGTCAGCAGGATCTGTATAGCATATTAACAGATTCTTAAAATTATGCAGACTATGCAGACTACTTGTGTGGAAAATACCTCTAAGAGGCCATCATAGCTAAAAAGGAAGAGGGTTGTAGAGTGCAAGATTCCCACTTTTTTACTGTAATACCCCATTGTCATTATAAGAGACTCTAGGAAGTGTGTATGCGGTGAGGCTCTCCAGTCTTTTTGTTATTGCTTTGAGGTTCAAGCTGATAACTGACCGGCAAATCGTAGCTGTATCATTTGCTGCTCATGGCTTTAGAACCTTGCTTTAATTTGTAGGTTCATAGGTAAATGCTAGGCTAGCTGCCCCTGTGGGACGTTTTAAGTCTAGCCAGTTTCCCTTTTTTGTACTTGAAACAATCTATTCCATTTGGTTATAGATTGGCCTTACCTATCACATGGTCTATATTTATATATTACCCGTAATGGGAATAACTGAGATCATACCATAAATAATTTTAGAGGACCCATGCATGCATTTAGGACCTGCCTGTGTCCATTAAGTAGTACAGGGGGCAATCCTGGGGTAAATTTTCTGTTTTCCACCCATAGATTTAAGTTGTGCTTGAATATGGACAAGGATGAACTTTGATTTATATGGATGTGGGAGTCTGTTCCAGAACATGGATATCTTCTTAGAGATATACTTGTCCCTCCAAACCTTTCTGTTGATGTTGCAGAAGAGGTTTAGATCCCTAGACAGAGTATTTCTGATGCCATTTGACTTGCTGATGTGTAGTACATCCATCAGTAATGGGTCAGAGGATGCCTTTTATGGCAGACACAAGTCACCTCTTATCAGTCTGTAAGATACCGAGTATAGTGACTGTATGAACTGTTGTCTCTCCAGTAAAGTGAGAGTTGAAGCTTTGACATGTGCCAGGCATATTGTGATGGGACTTTTTTTTTTTTTTTTTTTTTTTATGGACTGGACTGCTGAAAATTAGACTGATACTTGGAAGGGTAGCACGTGGAAGTGTAGATGATGCACTTGGCATTAGTGCTGTGTTATACTTTGTTTGTGGGGCCCATTCTAAGCACTTGAGGATTCGTATTTCTCAGTGTCACATAATGTGTAGTTGATTAAACTGATAGAACTGCCTTACATGTTCCATTTTTTCTGTTTTGAGAAATCTTTTTGGCCTGATGTTTTTGTTCTAGGTAGCAGATAGACAAATTATCTAGGCTGTTTATTATTGGTTAGTTTGTTTATTGAGTGATATTTGCATACACAAAGTATATCTGTGGTGTGGTCTTTGGTAAGACTCAAGGCCTACAATAACTACAACCACTGTTTGACTCCCTGCTGATGATTTTTCCCACCCAATCTTAGTGACTTTTAACCTGCCCGCCCTTACTGTAAATTGAGCTTTGAAGGCTCCTCCCTTTCTACACTGCTGTTAATATCTTGAATTATTTATTTGTCATTCCTTGTACTTATTTTGAAGAAAAGTGCATTTTGTCTTGCATTGTCCATTTTGCTGATTTACTTGCTCTGAATTCATTATCTATATCTAAATAGTTGTTGGATAAAGTAGTGTATTTCTTAACTCCGACCAGCTCTTTTCTGTGTTTTTACATCGAGGACAAAATATTCTGTCTAGTGGCAGTAGATGATAGCCTGGTCTATATAAGTTGAGAACACACTAGAAAGCCTTGAGTATAGTCATTTTATTGGCCAGAGGGCTTGTTAGTCCTCTTTTCTTGTTTTCAATGCCTGTGTAAATTTGGCACAATTGAGTACCTCTTAACTCATTTCCACAAAGAAAAGTACTTTTTTTGAATAATCACACTTTTTATAAGCTGTTTAAACTACACTACTGTTGTTATCTTGAAGTACTTATTGCCTCTCCTTGTGTTTTTCTCTGTTTGTTTGTTTGTAGTAGTGTTGCACTTCGGACACTCTTACTGTGTTTTTACATTAGGATGACTGGGATTATTCATCTCCTAGCAGTATACGTTTACCTGGTCTGTCTGAGTTGGGGCACACACAAATGAGCTCTAAGTGAAGTTGTTTTAATGGCCAGAGGGCTCAGTAGTCCATTTTCTGTATTTTCATTGCTGGTATAATTTTGTCGAGTTTGTGAGGAGCTGCTCACCTTGCTAGTGCCCTGTACAGATGCATAATTTCCCTACAGAATTGCCCATAAAGCGGTACTCTTTAAACCAGTTAAGTATAGAGCACATACGTTGCACACTGACAAGCATAGATCAGCTAGTTTGCATGTTGAGTGGCAATATCATTATATTTAGTAGAATCCTAGTCTTTTCTCCACCCCTCACACACACACACACACACACACACACACAAAAAAAGCACCCTTAATGGCCTTCTGTTAACTCCTGTATGTGACACCCTTTTAGCTCGCCAATTATGAGGAGTGGAAGACACGGATATACAATATCCTAACATCTCTGCAACCAGCCTGTTGGATATGCGTATCTTGAAACAATGTAGCAATTATCTCATGTTTACTGACAACCATTTAATCCTTAAATTAACAGATTCAGCATGTGAGTTATACATACAGTGTCACTGGAGGCTAAACTCTCACATACAAGCACATATCAGGTTGCAAAACCATGCACACAGCAAACGTATAAATCAACATATGCTGAGGCACTTAAATGCAATATTCCTAAACAATAAAGACCTACTAGACTGTACATTAGCAAAGATTATTCTAGCAAACCCAAAAGCACTCAACAGTGCAACACCCAACACATACAGCCATACTCAATGGAGCCCCGAATACAAAACTAATAAGGCAGGCAAACGCACTTCAGGACTCTAGTCATAGTGGACTTCATTGTAAAACATACTGATGCCTCACTAACCAGGATGAACAAGGAAAAGACAAAGGTTAATTGCCTATCTGGAGCTAGAATCAGCCAAGTTACGTACTCACTCAAGTCACTGCACCACAGGTACCAGTATGATTCCATCATAGAACATGTAGGTATAAATGACCTGAGATGTACCTCCCCAGAGTATATGAAGAGAGACATTATAAATCTGTGTCTCAAGCTGGTAGGAGCCTAGCATTGAGCTTAACCAATACTGATACCACAGTATTTTCAAAAGATGATTGATTTTAACAATTGACTGAGTTTCTGGTGTCATCCTAAAGCAATTCAGTATTTATCAGCAAGGGAAGAAATGGTTAACAGACCACGTTGCCGTGCTAAAGATGGTCTGCACCTGTCCCTTCTAAGCTTTTGAATACTAGCTAAAACTTTATCCTCCCCCATAGAAAACCTTTTTTCGACGATTCCAAATTGACAAACCTGCCGACATAGCAAAAGCAACTGAACTGAACCTCAAGATGTTCTTGCTCAATTCCAAGACCCTAAATAAAAAAAATTAAAAAAAAATCTGCACTTCCTCCAAGCCCTTCTCACCTTGTAGAATATAGGCATCTGTGCAGTTACTGAGACATGAGTTAAAGCCATAGAGAATACCTTGGCAGGTGCACTTTTAGATCAGTAGATGCAGAAAGATTAAAGGTGGAGGTGTCTCAATAAACATCAATAACAAGCATACCTATAGGTCGGTTAAACAGGCTGATGCACTGGCCATGTGCAAGTCACTGTAGATAAAATCCTACATCATATCCTATTGAGCTATAGGTCATCCTCTGTCCCACAAAACTCATGGTGCATACTTAGAGCTACTGGAGACACTCAACATCCAACTTAATACTTTACTCATGGGGGATTTTAATTACCCCTCTATAGACTGGGAGTCCTATGTAGCCTCACATCTGCAGGTGTGGTGATTACTAGACTTCATAAATACAAACACCCTTGACCAGTTAATGCATATGCCCACTAGAGGTTCCAAAATACTGGATCTTGTACTCACAAGTATGGAAGAATGCTACAGCCCCGCAATGTCACATTCTCCCTCATAAGGTCTGACCGTATAGCAGTCTCCTTCAAAATCAACTTAGTAACCCCTGTAAACCCAGTAATATTTAGGAACTATTCCATGGCAAACTACCTTTTATTAAATAAGCAACTTAGTAACCCCTGTGTCAAATTCAATGCCCCTCCAAACCCAGAGAACACAGCAGCATATTCAGAATTGTTAACAAAAACTCTGTACAACCATGTCATGCATAGGTACCTACCAGAAGTAAGCTCAAACTAACTCCAAAAACAAACCATGCTGGTGGCATCCCAAATTAGACAAGTGATACAACAAAAGGAAAAAAAAAAAATCACGGCTAAAATCGGGAAGTGCAACTCCCATAAAGGTAAAGACTTTCTCATCAAGTTAAACAAGCAACTAAGAAGGCTAATTAAGTTCAGTAAATCCAATTTTGAGGTCAGAATAGCTTCCCAGGTAAAAGACAACCATAAGGCCTTCTTCAGCTATGTCAGAAACCTCAAAGGCAGCACACTGCAGTGTGCTGAACTGGTAGTTAATTATACCATATTCACTATGTAAGACAATACAGTGAATCTGCTGGCTGACAGATGCAGTTCCTGCTTTACTCCCCACTCACTCCCAGCCACCCCCAGGAAACACCTTCAAATCTACACTCCAACTATAAACAGAGAACATGTCCTGGCTGCACTAGCTAAGGCCAAGAACACAGCCTCAGTGGGGCTCAATAGTATCCCAGAATGTCTCCTGAATAGTCTAAAATAGGGTTTACTGTCCTTTTATTGAAGTGGACTTGGTTGAATAGGTTCCTAGGTTGGTACAAGGCTATCGGCTCTAGGGGCCTATACAAGCCTAGCCATAACAATTCCCTGGCTATTTCTTCCCACAGTATTTACTTTCCTCCTGGACCCATATCATCGACTTCCATCCACGAAAAGTCACGATGCCAAATTCCGATATAGCCAAACTACATGCCAAATTCCACCTAGGAACAAGCGTTAACATGGCTCTAGATAGGGCCGAGATTTGTACTTTTGAAATATTGGAGTTCAACATTTTCAACATATGAGTTTCTGACTTTGCACAAAGTGGATTTGACTGAATGCACTTCAGTAAAATGATAGTAAACCCTAAAATACAACCTATCAGGGTCACTAGAATTGCTGTTTAACTATATAGCCCCTTCATGCAACAAGAATAGGGGAATGCTACAGTCATCCCTTTTCATAAGGCAAGACCATCAACAGATCCTGGAAACTACAGCCCATTAGTCTGACT
>NC_056749.1:204922163-205133918 GCF_019279795.1 Protopterus annectens
TGTACTGGTAAGATTGTACCTACCTTAACATGGAATCAATGGGATGTTGTGTAAAAAAAAAAAAAAAAAGACCTGTGGTCAAATGTTTTGAAGAGAGGTGGCTGGCATCATGTTAGATCTTTTATGCCTGTGCATGCTAGGCCGTGTTTGTACCAGTGAGCTTACTGACGTACAGGACAGTCATCAGCATATCATTGACACTGTGTTGTAGCTTATTTTTGTATTATAGCTGTAACTTGTGAAGTTTACATTTGGGTAGTTCACTGTTGGATAAGCGAAGTCCAATTTGGAATTATTTCAAGATATGTGATGAAACGAAAGCAGTGTGCCAGTTGTGCAAAGCAGTCATCTCTCGCAGAGGTGGATCAGCGAAGTCATTTACAACATCTCCACTAAATAATCATTTGTCCTATAAGCATCCTGAGGAATACAAAGAAGTCGTTAACAAGAAGAAAGCAGCAACAGCAAGTGGGACGTCTGACACTCAGCAGACTGGCAAGGTTCAACAAACACTGAGCAACATGATTGGCAAGAAAAAAACATGGTCCATTTATAGTCATGAGGCGAACAAAATACATCGTGCCATCACAAAAATGATTGTCGTTGACATCCAGCCATACTCAATTGTTGATGATAGAGGCTTTAAAGAATTGATCGGTGTACTTGAACCTAGATATGTGCTACCAAGCCACAAATACTTCACTGAATAAATCATACCAGAGACATACAACACAGGGCGGGGCCATGTCCAGACTGCTATCAGTGAAGCATGATTTCTGTGTCTAACCACAGAAACATGGACGGCACAGACAACAACAGAAACTTTCATGAGCTTAACTGCACATTGGATTGATGATACATTTGCACACAGATCTGCCATCCTTCATTGTCAAAAATTTGATGGACAGCACACTGGGTCTCGACTAACTGATGCTCTACTTGACATGATGAATCGCTGGAATATTTTCAAAGAACGCGTCCACTTGGTCTTACGTGATGGAAGTGCCAACATGGTCAAAGTGTTACGGGATGCAGATTTGCCCAGTGTCGGTTGTTTTGCACACACACGGCAGCTGGCTCTGAATGTTACAGTTCTGATACAGCCATCTGTTGCTGACTTGATAACATTGTCATGGAAGATTGTGGGACATTTTCGACACTCTTCAAGCAATACCTCGTGCCTTCACACCATCCAAGAAGAACTCTGTGTACCAAAACATCAGCGTCATCAGGATTTTGTCGCCAGGTGGAATTCAACGTATCAGATGTTGGATCGGTTGTTGGAGAAAGAGAGAGCTATATCTGTGTACCTTACTGAATGCGATGACAAATCCAGCAAGGCACTGTCCCTGACAACAAACCAGTGGACTTTAGCAGCAAGAATTGTTGCAATTCTTAGGCCATTTGAACAACTAACGCATGAAATAAGCTGCAACATTTCTTGTTTTTCAATGATCGTACCAGCTGTTCAGGCTGTCTTTTATCTGCAGAAAGACGTAGCTGGTAATGGAATCAAAAAGACAGTCAGCGAACTGATGACATCTTTAACAAGGAGATTTTCTGACTTGTATGAAAATGGCATTTACACAGTTTCGGCCAGCTTGGATCCACACTTCAAGCTGCATTTCTTGACACCTGTGCAGCAGGTAAAACCCAAAACAGACATTGTTACTGCAACGTTATTGTGTCAGCCAACGTCCATTCACTCTACAAATCAGCCATCTGAAGTTGTTTCTGAAGTGAATGAACAACCACCAACAAAAAAGTCAAAGACAACAGCAGAAGACATTTGGTCATCTTGGGATCAGTTGCAGCCTGGTCGGGCGCTGAACAGTGATAATTCTGTCTCCATAGAAACAGAACTGAGCAATTTTCTGACAGAGCCCTGTGTTCTGAGAGACACTGTCCCATTGAATTGGTGGAAAATTAACATGTCCAGATTTCCAACATTGTCATACGGCTAAGCGCTACCTTTCTGCACCACCTACAAGTGTGCCAAGTGAACGTCTTTTTAGTACAGATGGTGATACCTTCAGTGAAACAAGAAACTGTTTTAATGCTGTCAACATGGAACGATTGGTGTTTTTGAAAGCTAATGCAGTGTTCCTGAGTTAAATGTACATCAGTAAAAAGTTTGACAGCTATTTGGTCATGGCTCCGTTGTGTTTTTTTGGTTTTGTGGTGAGTTAAATGTATGTATATGATTATGTACAATAACAATTTCTTACTTTTAGCCCTCGTCATAGTGCACAGACAGCAGAACACAGCACAGAACAGTTTGCAAAACTTGACTTGCTGTTTAACTATTTTGTTTAGTGCTTAGTTTACCTCATGACTTGACTAAAACAACTATTCGTATTTGGCCGAATAGTTGGTACAACTGTTCATATTCGGCCGAATACTGTTAACCCCCTATTCGGTACATCCCTAGTCTCTGCATCCTTTGAGCCCACAGCTTCATTTGATTTGCAGTTTTTTACCTGGAAAACGGCTTTCCTGACTGCCATTACCTCTGCCAGACGAGTCTCAGAGCTTCAGGCTCTCTCTATCAAAATGCCTTACATGATCTTTCACAAAGACAGTGCGTCACTGCACACTAATCCATCTTTCCTTTCTAAGGTAGCCTCAGAAGCTAATATTAGTCAGACTATCAATTTACCAGTTTTTTCCCTAACTTCCAAAACAAAGGGGAATACAAGCTGCATCTGCTTGATGTTCATAGGCAATTGAGATTTTACTTGCAGAGGACGAACTCTTTTCGTAAATAAGATCAGCTGTTCGTGTTTTATGCTAAACCCTTCTTAGGCAAGCCTGTCTCCAAGGTAACTATTGCTCGCTGGATTTCCCAATGTATTGCTCAACCCTATGCTTTGAAAGACATGTCTCTGCCGGGACAAGTGAAGGCACATTCCATTTGATCTGTGGCTACGTCAGCTGCCTTCTGGTCTAGGGTGTCTCTGGATGATATCTGTTTGGCAGTCACTTGGTCCTCATCTAATACTTTTATTTCACATTCCAAGCTGGATATTGTGTCTAGAAACAGAGCATCCTTTGGTTCTATGGTGCTCCGGAATATCCATCCATGAGGGCCACCCAGGAATTTTTGGTAGCTGGGGACTCTGTCTTACAGGTTGAAGACCAAATGAAGCAAACTACTTCAGATAAAGAAGTTATATACTCACCATAACGTTACATCTGGGTAGTTGTACTTCATTTGTATTCAACCTTTCCCCCCTCCATCCCCCTGACCTTATCTTTTGTGCAGTCTTCATATACCTTTGTATAATTTGTGAGGTCCTTGGCGCAGTCTAGACCCAGAAGTTGGTAGCGACTCATGATTATGATAAGGTGCTGTTGGGTCAGGTGTCTGGTACTACTTAGGCAGCAAACGCGATCTGAAGGGAGATGGGGCATTATGGGTAAGGGGAGGAACTTGGAGCTTGGATCCATAGCTGGAAAATGTAGCCGTATTGGATCTGATGTGGTTCTGAAACCCACAGGTTGAAGACAAATGAAGTACAACTACTCAGATGGAACATTATGGTGAGTACATAATTTCTCTTTTTGGACAAAACAAAACACAGGTGACTTAATTCTAAAGCTTTTCCAGTGGTATTCCATTCATACCTCTTGATCTGTTAGTGCAAGAAATCTGGACAATGCCAAATGTTATGGGGGAAAGGGACCAGAATTAGGGACATTTTCTAAATACTGCTCTTATACACTTAAAAGGTTGACGGAGTAAGAGGTTTTGCATTAGCATGCATATGATGTCTGAGTTTCAACTGTCTTGTCATTTTTAGTGAATTAAATCCTCAATGACTTACCTGAAAACCACGTATTTTATGAGGAACAAATCAAAAACATGATACAAAAATCTAGGCATTCTGTGAAAATTTGAACAATTTAGAGGTCTGATCCCATTCAGAGTGCAGTACGTGAACTTTAGGGTAGCAATCATAGCCAGTGGCAGGTGCAGCTGAGTGGCTGTGGAGCCGATGTACTTAAGACATACTGCCTAGGGTCTAGATAATGTTAGGAAGTTTTGTTCCTAACAGTTTCCATTTCCACATTTGCTTCAAGTGTTAAGGTTAACACAGGGGCATAACTGCCAGGATGTCTTGCTGGCAAGGACTTCAATATGGTTCCATGTCCAGCAGTACATAAATACCCTGGTTTCCTAAAAAGAACAATATTTGAAGTGGAAAAAAAAATAGCAGAACTGTACTGCATCCTCCATACCACCACCACCACCACTACTACTTGCATGTACCAGTTCTGAGGTCATACTATCTCAGGAAAAGGAGAAGTCCCTAGAACACTGCAGCCTTGATCTTTTGATCAGTCATACAGAATCGATCATTCGTGTGCTAAAGACAATCCTGACACTTGCCTATCCCTCTTGCAGCGGAGGAGTAGCAGTAGAGGCAGGCAGGCTCTGGGTGCATTCTGTGATAGCAGTATACCCATTGTGAATTGTCTACAGTTTTGTGACTGATTGCATTTACTGATTATTTTCTGATATTCATGGTCATATAGATATAGCATAAGACAGGGTGATTTCCATTAATCCTGCTCCTGTCTCAGATAATTCTTTTGTGCAGATAGTTGGTTTCCTTCAAGCCATTTGATGAGGACAGGACCATGTAGCTTCTCCTTCTTTTTGAGTAGTAAGAATGTGGCAGAGGTGGTAAAAAAATAGACAAAAATGTATAAAGTAACAAGCAGTATGGAAGATGTTAAGCTGAACATTTCTTGTTGGCCCTCAAGATTTGTGTTCATGGGGAGTGTGTTTATGTACCCCTGTGCCCATGAGCTGAGGTCATATTTTGGTTGTATGGAGCGTGCAGAAGGTTTTGGCTTTGGTATGCCTGCTGGACATCAGGATAATTTATCTGTTTAGAATACTGCAACAGTGATCATCTACTGTTATGGCAAGTTCTTGCACAACTGTAATTTTGTTTACAGCACCATCCACCTTATCTGCAAACTAAAGAACAGCACAGTACAAGAATCACTGCAGATGGATTCATTTTATGGAAGCTTGCACAAGCAGTGTTAATTCACATTCAAGGTAATGATGCTAATGCCTACACAGTATGATTCCCTGCCAGTACCATAATGCAGATGACACTGGCAGTAAATTTCCAGACATCACCATAAATGCCCTTATCGCACATACCTTGCTTCAAATAAATAATACCCAGTGACTGTAGAGCTCAAATCAATTCTATATTCAGGAAATCAGACACACACAGATCAGCTGTGATGTGCATATTTAATTATATTAAGGGAAAACATATGTATGTGTATACTTTACAAGTCTGAAAGACACTGGAGGCAAAACTTTTATATAAAAGTGCAGCTTTAATGTGTAGCTCCTCAGAAAACAACAGAATTGACAGCTTTGTTGGCTTTCTACAGACGATTGGAACCATACCTTGTTTGGCTTCACCAGAAAGTCCAGTCTTTTACAGCCCATGTAGCAACCAGGCTGTTTTTATTACAGGTTACTACTGCAGGGCCTGCCAACTCTTTTCTTCAGCTTTAGAAGCGACAAAAGAAAACTTCAACTGAGCTGATCCCACGCCACATCCACAAGAAGCCCCATGTGGACTGTTGAGCTCTACTAGTCTTGGGTATTGAATAAAGGGAGCCATGCTGAATCTCCAGTTGTAGAACCTGGATACTGGTTTGCCCTTTTCAGACTATGTCTGTTGTATATCACAGAATAACAATTCACTTCTCATCAATTGTGTAGTACAGTTGGTACTATGAGAATTTTCCCAGCACTTTTAAAGTTATACATTCCATTTTCATATACAACATATTACATGTTATTAATATTACATGTAGATATGTACACATATACACGTGTGTGTGTAATGGGTCCCATTCAGAAAATCAACTTTTCAGAAAGTCAAACTTCATATGATCAAGACCGTATGATTAGCTTTCTGAAATGTCAAACTGTTTGTATGGAGATCGTAGTAACAGTGGGGATCGGAGCTGATATATATAATTTGCAGGGTGTGGAGGTGCATGGCCTGGATCACCAACTGTTGTTCATGTCTGACATCAGAATGTCCCCACTATTTGGGTACCTTTTGCTTGGCTTCGTTTCAGAATTCTGGGTGCTGCCCAACACATCAGTGCCCTTGCCATCAGGGTGCCAGGCATCAGTCCTCACATTATTATGGTACTAAAAATCTGTCCCCTTGGTCTCAGGATATCCCCTTTCAGTACCTGCACCATCAGTCTGTGGCAAAGGATAATTGTGGGAGACTGTCATCCAGGCAGCCATCAGAGTTTTTTTATGATGGCCTAAGTCCCCCTTCCTCCAGTAAGCTGATATGTAAGCCCATTTGCACAGTCTGCTCAGTCTTGCCTGCATGGAGGATGTGCATGCTAACATACATGTCCCTTTCTGGAACCCAGAAGGCTACTCTTATTTCATTTTAGCAGAACCAGGTGCACATCCCAAATTCATATGCACTGCACTATACTTGCATTTCACCCAAAGAGAAGTAGTGCATCACTCACCTCCAAGGAAGAGATGCTGTCATTAGCATACCCTCCTTGGTCAGCAGCTGCAGCTCCTGTGCTGAGAATACTCGCAGGGAGTCTCAATCTGTTACAAGCAGATTGGGTGGTGTTGAGCTGCAGGGTAGAGAGGGTGCAGGAATTGATTGCGTTTTTATAATGAAGAGGGATGCCAGCAGGAGCCCTTCGGAATATTTCTGTTTAGGATGTTGTGAGTTGTCCTGAAGTTAAAGTGGTAGGACAAAGGCTTGGTGAACGCCTACATAGCATGAGATAGTATTGTTGAGAAGTTTTAGCTTGTGCCTAAGTGGAGCATAGGGGATTACGATGAAGCCCGCAGTCATAGCCAGGTTATCTGTTCAAGACTTTCAGGGTCAAGAAATTTACATTGAGAGCAAGAGTGGTCATAATTCTTTGAAGTGCATGGGACTTTATCAGCTGCACATATTGTCAGTTACAAAAGAAAAGAAGTGTAGGTGCACAAACTGTTTTTTGGCTTTGAAAATGGTAAAATACCTGTCACTCACCCAGGCAGTGGCAAAAGTGAAATGTCCCTCTGATGAGCAAATGGTTTTAAATGCTGGTGGACATATCACACTGACACACTTCTGTATATTTATTTAATGTGTGTGTATGTGTTTGTGAGATCAAAGTGTGTAACAGCTTTTCAAACTGTGAAAATGTTTTGGATGTATCCTTAACATAAGACCAAAAGATGCTTGGCACTCTAAGTACCTTTCCAATGTCAGAAACACACTTAACAATTCAGGGTCATTTTTTTCCCAACTTCAGAGCATAATCACTGTGCTGCATGCACTGCATATATGGACTGTATTTAACTGTATTTCTTGTTTTGAATACATCATTATGGGAATACGTGGTCCTGATTTTGATAACATGGAAGGTGATGCATGCCATTAGCATACCGTGGCATGAGATAAAATATGTTAAGGGAAAGGAGCACAGTGCCTGAACATACATAGCAGATGAGACACAGTCGTTAGTTCAGGTAACAGAGATTATGAATACAAACACCAGAAGGATAATCTGATGAAGCAGAGCACATCTTATTGCCATTTTGCACGTCTAAGAGCCATACACAGATGTAGTTTGTAGTCTTAGTAAAGAGGAGAGGCTTAGCCATGTATATAAACAGACCCAGCTTAGGGACAGAGAGTGTTTGCACTGGGCATGAGAAATTAACTTCCAGTGCTTATGCAACATAATGTAACAGGTAAGTTAGGTGACTTATGGCCCATTTTTTAAGTCCTAAGATTTATCTAAAAAAGTTACAAATCCCTAAAGGAGTTTAGTACCGGGGCCTGAATTAGCAAAGTTTCCCTTCCAGAATTTCTCTGTAAACTGCAAACTATCAGTAGACTTCAGCTGGGAATTTTCTACATCTGCAGGGAAAGAGTAGGCTAAAAAGAATGCATAGGATTCTCCTTTTTAGAGTTCTCAAGTCTTTTGGCTTGTTGGCCTTCTGGCTGCCATTTGAATGATCAGTTTGTATGCCAGCGTACCCCCTTACATTTAATTTTTTTTTTGTAATTTTACCCTGTGTCTGTTGGCCATTAAGCCTCCCTTTGAACAGACATTACGCTGTTTGGGGATGGCATCATCCAGGCAGCCATAAGGCTGCTTTGCACTTTTACTGGCATTCTGGCAGTGAGTGTGCTTTTTTTTCCTCCATTGTATGGCCTAACCCTGACCTTGGTGATGACATAAGCTGTTGCATCACAAAAAGGGCCACCTGTGGTGCCACCTTATCCATGCATGTATACTCCACCACATGAGCCAGTATGTGGCTATAGTCACTGTCTTGGGCAACCATAATCATGTCTCTACAGTACCAGCCCCCTGCATCATGATGGGTCTGTGTTCCCCAGCTGAGGCGTCATTATAGCAATGGTATGAAGCAGGCAAGGTGCACTATTTCCCCTCACCTCCCAGGACTGGCAAGAACCATCCTCCCTGCCAGCACTGTCAGGCACCAAGGCTGCTAGTTGAACTGTGGTCACCAGGTAGTCAGAGCTTATTACTCTATCAGCCCAGGCTCATTTTGCCATTGAATTCCTAGGGCACATCCTGTTGTGCCCCCCAATCAAGTTACTGAGACTATAAAAGTGGACCTGCATTTGTTGGTTGTCAGAATAGAAAGTATCTTTGCTGGTCTTCAAGAGCTTTAACAGAAAATACCCCATTTATTTAGGGGTCATGCCATAAAGGTAAACATTCACTTGTGATTCAGTGTTGCTTGTTATAGGACTTAAAAAGCTGAAGGACACTCATCTCAAGTGCAGGGAAGTAAGCCTTCTGTGATGCCTTTTTCAGTGTTCCTAGTTGTTTAATTTAACTGGTTGAGTGAAGTGGTCTGTGGATCATTTTCATTTATATCCCAGTCCGTAAAATAGAAGCAGTATATAACGGTCATTAGTAATGTAATACATTTGGCCTAATGACACAGTGCAAGTTTTGGTGTGGTTCACATGATGACAGGAGCTAGCATGTTAAAATTATCTTCCTGATGCTTTTGAAAGCAGACATATTGGCAGGCTAAGACACTGGCAAAATTTCTTCCTGGCTGCATGACAAAAGCAAATGAACATTAGGCAGTAGTAAAGGACAGTACTGCAGGATCTGAACAGTAAATGATGAAATATCAGTCATAGTTTTGTAACACAGAATACCAGGGACTAAGATGTTTATCTTAAAAAAAGTACATTAGAATCACTGTTTAATCCAGAAGTTACTAATTGTTACTGTTCTGTTTTCAGTTTTGTATGTCAGATTTTCAACTGCTCTAATTTCTTATTAGTGTTAAATGTTTCTAAGAAGCTGGTGAATTGCTATAAAGGCTCTATCCTGTAAAGCTAAACTAAGTGCCAATGTCGTAAGGATCAAGGCTCCCTGGTCTGCACTTAAGATGGATAATAAGGTGTACTGATTTATTTGTGGTTTTCTGGTCAAATGACACAGAAATCGTGATAAAGATGCTTAAAGATGAGGAATGCAATTAACAGAGTTGTTACGTTGATAACTTAGCTTTCAAATCCTGTGTCAGAGAGTGATGCTATATTTCAACTGTGAAAGAGAAGAACCTATGTATTTTATTCATGATCATTGAGTGTGGGTTTTTTGGAAGCTCATTTGCATCCCATCGTTTGGTCCAATCCTGTAAGGATTTGTGGACTTGTTAAAATTTAAACTGAGTGAAGTTTTATTTTTGAAAAGCTTAGTAAATGTAATGTTGTATACTTAGATGGGGGGAGGGGGTCTTGAGGCTGTGGACTGGAGAAAACAGGTTGTTCCTATGATTGGTATGTCAGCTATACAAACATGGAAACCCCTAACTCTTGAAGAGTATAAATTAACCTCAGTGTTACACTTAGTTGCTAGACTCTGAACAGGTTATTAGCCATGATTGATCCAGTGTGAATGATAGAAAGTACTTTGTCAAAGTTGTTAGCCAATTTGTAAAACCAGTTATGAACTGGATGCATAATTTAGGTGCATCCTGAACCTGATGATCCTTATTACACACACAACATCGTATATTCTTTAGATAAATCTAAAGCAGCGCAGGGCTCAACAGTCCTGACAGTCTAGAAATTCTGGGACATGGCGATTTGGATGCGTTTTGTATGCATGATGTGCTTAATTGTGTACACATCAGTAGCAGTATAACTGGTCATACATTTTACATTTTGTTGGTTTGTAGTGTGTATGCTATAATAAATGTCTAAAATATATTGAGCCAAGAAAAAGTAGACATTGCATTTGTCGGTCACACAGTATAAAAAAAATAGCTTGAAGCTGTTATTTTATTTGAATATGCTATCCAGTATGAAGCTAAGTAGGCAAATAGCATTTTTCTTTAGTACAGACTAGTTATGATTCTAGGAATGGTGTCTCGTTTAACATTTACCTACATCATTATCACTGCAGCAGTAGAATGTTGGAACTCTTCTGTGGGCCCCAGTGGGTTATGTGTATGGTGGAGGGGAGAAAAAAAAATGGAAAACATCTCAAGCATTGTTGATTTGGGGGGGTAAGAGGACTTGATAACAGTGGCTGTCCATTGCTGCTGTTCTTGGATCTGCCATGCATAAACCCCCAGGAAGGTACAGTCATTGTTAGACTACATCACCCTGACTTTATACTTGTACCTCTGCAAATCCCCTTGTCCTGCATAGTGCAGTCATTACTAGAATACCACACCTTCCCACACCTTGACTTTATGCCTGTACCTCTGCAAATCCCCTTGTCAGGCTTAGTGCTGCACAGAAAATTACCTACAAGTTTGCGTTGGTTAGATATTGTGCCACCACTTTTGCTCATAGTGCCAAACCTTGGTTGACTTCTGTCACTTTGTTGCTTCGTCACTGTTGCATAATGTAACAATACAAACAATATCTCTCTCATTTTGTAGCCCTAATTCCAAAGAAGTACCTTTCTTCCTGTATCTTTCACTCATAGGGTCCCTCCTATGGATGGCCCAAGTAAAAACAGAAACCAAAACTCTTTCTGTGTGTAGTAGCAGTGAAGCAGTAGAGCAGCCGGGTTCAGCTTATTCAAAGCGCACTGCATGCTACATCTGTCTCTTGGAGGCCACAGTTCAGAAAGGTGATTGAAACTATATAAAGGAAAACAAAAATGTCCAGGGTCTGCTCACAGGTTTGCTTGTTTTTGTTTGTTTATTTGCATTTGGTTACCGGGAAGGCAAGATGCATTTCCAAGGAGATGACAACAGGCTCTTTGTGAGGACAAGCAATATTTGAAGTATAATGATTAACGATTCAACACAGACTGAAAGGTAACATACATAAAAGTTACTGGTATCAGCAGTTATAATACAGTAAGCCAAAGTCCCACAAAATCTGTTTACTTCAGATAGAAATATGACAACAATGATAGAAGCATAACTGTACACATCAAGAAGTTATCTTTCAATGAACGGCACGAGTGGAGCTCTGGGAGAAGCTAAGGAAGTGGATCAACGATAATATAGAAAGTATTTCTTTACAGCAAGAGCAGTAAATACATAGATGCTTGGTAAAGTTCACCAGGAGTGGTAGCAATGAAAATACTGCAAATGCTTAGAGATGTCTTGGATACTTACAAAGGAAATGGGGGGGGGTAAAAACAGGGTTCTAGCTGATATAATTAATGAAGTGCTCTCCAAAACTAAAACTCTATTATATGATTGTATGTACTATCTCCTATTGCTTGCAAAGCACTGGCCCAGAATATCCTGGTCCCTAAACTAAAATATTATCTTCCTGTACTCTTGTTAGACTATGTTTATACTAAAAGACTACAAGTCACTCAGAATAAAATTGCCATATTTGCTTTACTTGCGGACACCTTGGTATCCCACCCACTGCAGCCTTCTGAATTACTTAAATTGGCTCCCCATTACTGAAAGGTCCACTTTCTTCTCTGCACTCAAGTATATAACATTGTAAATGAAGGCTACTTCCCCTGTATGAAAAGAAAACTCCTAATCATGGAACAGTTGTACCGCCTAAGGAATACAGTGGAAAACTTAAGTATCACTGAACCATCCTCATTTGAAACGGTCCTTGAAGAAAGAGGCTTTCTCGTGAACAGGCCCAACTCCCTGGAAGAAATTACCAGCTGAAACAAGACATCAAGATACTATTACAAGTTTAAGAAGCCCCATTCTGAGGACCTTTTTTAAAAAAATGCTTGTATATGCATTAGGGATAATGGATAAGCTCTTTAAAAGCCTTAAAATTTCTAAAAAAAATAGTCTCTCAACAGTTTTCTCTTACCATTTAACTTTTTTTACTCCTTTATTTTCTTATTTTGTTCTCTATGCTTGTCTTTGTAAATATGTATTTTTTAAGTACTTCAATTTGAGTTTTTTCCCCAAGGAAGTTTATTTTTAAACCTTAAGAGGCAGTTTCAAGTAGATGAAGTGTATAACAACCCAATATTAAATCAACATCATTGACCCACGTCCGTGAAAGTGACAGTATCGAATTCCAACATTGTCGAAGTACGTCTCGGAACAGGCTTTAACATGGGTCGAGATAGGGGCGAGATTTGTACTTCAGCAATGTCGGGTTCGACATTACCACCGTTCGGCCTCCGGACTTCGTCGAAGTGGATTCGACCAAATCCAATTCAACATTGTAATAGTAAACCCAAACCTGCTACTTATTTAGGAATGTATAAGAATTGTATAACATTCTAACTAAAACCATATATGAACTTTGTAAAGTTTTGCAACTATGTAAACTTAATACTCTTTTATATTTGAGGTGTATAACTTGCATTTTTTGCACTGTTTATTCCCTCTGAGCCTAAGTAGTGGCAGAAAAGGGGTATCAGGACTAGCCCACCTATCCAGTTACCAAATAATAAATAAAATAAATTATGTGTACGAGTTGCACATTCTGGAAAAAAATGTAAGTGAATTAGCTAGCAGAGGTTGTCATAATTAATTAAAATGTTCCAGTTGTCTTTGGAAGATGCACTACTGAGTCATCAGCTTCTGATGAAGTTCAAGATTAAATGAACAAAAGTGCTAAACTACTTCCCTGTGGAGCAGTATTCTTTTATTCGGTTTAACAAGGTTTGTTTGTATGGCAAAGGGCTTTGCAGTCAGTGCACTACTGAGTGACCTTACCCTCCCCATTAATCATATTAGTCATCTCTTCTGTATATTTTTATTATCTCTTTTTCTCAGATTTGTTCAACATATTCCTTTCTCTTTTACTGATGTAATTAACATCAATTGATACTCATTCAGAAAAGCTACATTACAAAAAAGAAAAGGCTATTTGTTCAACCTTATCTGACCAGATCATGATGGCTGTCTATATCTCTGTCTTTTCCATGTTGACAATAATTCTTCAGGTATGCTCTGTTCTTTTATTGCATGCCAGGAACCAATTTCAGTGTTCCACAATTGTTTTGGTGGTGAAAAAATGTCACTTTCTGTCCTGTCATGTTGCTGTTACCAGTCCTGGACCCTTCTACCCTCCCTTATCTCTCTTACTTTCTGTCCTTTGTTCTGTACTTCACCCATCAGAAGCACTCCAGAAAATCTTATGGATTCCTGAACTCTCCTTTGTTGTTCTTGTTTGTGTTGTTAACTGCTGGTTCCTTTCTTCATACTCAAGGCCCCTCGTTCCCCTGTTGATTCATTTCTTTATACTAGGGACATTTATTCCCCTGACTCCATCCATACACAGTTTCCAGATGATTTTCTTCTTGGATATCATCTCCAGTCCTGAACAGAGTATTTCCAAATGTAGTTTTTCATCTCATTGTACATAAAGGTTCACATATACCCACATTCCTAGAATCTGTCTTTCTGGCATCTCTCAATTTAAGTCTTATAGCTTATTTATAATTCTCATCTTAATGTCTTACTTTTATCATGCACATCCTAAGTTTCACCAGTCAGTTTAATTTTCTGACTTTTGCAATCTTAACCATCTTCATCTGTCCATTCCTAGTTTTTCACAAGAGTGCTGCAATCTGTAGACCCCAAGTCATGTCAGCCACACATGTGCCAAAAAAATACATTAACCTAGGTTACAGTACTGCTAAACCTTGTTTTTCACTGGTCTCTGTAGTTAATCCTTTGTACTCTACCCTAGGCATGCTCTTTTCCATGGTCTGAATAATTCCTGTGAAACTCTCTGACATAGTTATTCCTCGTTTAATACATTTTTGTCTACTTGACTTTTCCTTTAGTATCTAGCTGAACCATACTCATTATACCTTACCTAGCTGTAATGGGAAAAATTCATCTTTACTCTTGCCCCACCAGCACTGCCTAGTTATTATCAGGCCCTCTCCTGTACAACCATCCCATTCATTTCTTCATCACTAGAATGTGGGTTGACAAGGAGGTGCTTTCAGGAATGATTTGCAATTTTCTGTTTTCGGCCCTATTGTGCTGAGCATAGTCTACGAAATGCTGGGGTGGAAATGTGTAAAGGGTCATATGCTACGTCTACATCTCAGACCCATTACTGAGGGATTTACTGCAAGTCAAATGGCATAACAAATGCTCTGCCCAGGGATATAAACCTCTTCTCTAACATCAACAGAACAGTTTGGAGGGACAGATATATTTGTCAGGGGATACCACTAGTCTGGAACAGATTTCCCATCCACATAAAACAAAGCTCATCTCTGTCCATTTTCAAAAGCAGCTTAGATCTGTGTAAGGAAACAGAAAATTTACCCAGGGACTGCCCCCTGTAATATTAATGGACAGAGTCATCTCCTAAATGCTTTATCCCGGGTCTACATTAGAACACCGAACATTCAAAATGTCGAGTGTTTTAATATCGAAGAAACAGAAAACCAAATTTTTTCCTAGGGAAATTACTCATTAGACCCATTATAGAGTACAATGCCCCTTTTGGTATGTACCTCACAAGACAGCTACAAAAACTGGAAAGGCCACAGAAATACCTCACAAAGAGGATTACTGACCTCAAAGTGATGGCCTACGCAGACCATCTCATAAAACTCGAGCTTTACTCCGTCGCATATCGCCTACTCAGAGGCGATCTCTGCCTAACTTACAAAGCTATGTCAAACCCAGAGCTGTTGGACATGCTCCACTTAAAGAAATCCCAATCCCTCCGAGCTACACACTCTAGGGACCTCAGTGTTTACCTTGGATTTTAAAAGCTGATATGTCTGATCTTCAAGGATGGTTTTATCTTTCAGGGACTTTTAGAAATACGGACAGAACACCCAATACTATAACTCTCAGCTTCTTTGCTCAAGAATTTTGAGCAAAGCCAAACAATAATAGCAAAATAAAGGCTCAAAATAAGTAACACTTTAAATATTACTCTGATTTACTTAAGGTTAATAGAATAACACATTTTGCATTAACATGAATTTTTTTGGATAATAAAAATATGAAAATAATTTCTAAAATTATTGACGGTCTGCAATTCTGAATGATTTACTTGCAAATCAAACTTTTTACAAGGGACAGCAAAATTATGAGGCAAAATCAGGGACATTCTGTGAAATCATGAGCAGTGACAGGTATGCATTACTCCTCAGTAATATAAATAAAAGTGGCTTAACCTTGCTGTTTGTCTACCGCTAAACATTCAGTGATCTGGTGTTGCAGTACAAATGCTGCACAATGTACTGTTGTTTGCTTAAATCAGTGTCTAAAACTAGTATTGATATGGCTTTAGCATGTGTGTGCGTTGCAATGTAAGACTAACAAGTTGGATGTAATTTATTTCACTTTCCAGCGCAAACATTATCATCAGAATTGCCTGTGTGTGTGTGTGTGTGTGTGTGTGTGTGTGTGTTGAGGGGGGGAGTGGTTTACAGTGTATTTAAGAGTAACAAGTTGGCCATAATTTCTTTCACTTAGCAGCACAAATAGATCTTACACATAAGTGGCTGTCTTTGGTGGATTGGCAGTCAGAGGATGTGTGTGAAACCAATTGTTTATTACCACCGTGATGCAGTGAGTAGGATTGCCATTCCTAGATTCATGGGTGTTTACTAAGCTAACGACCACAAGGGCCTTTTTAAGCCTAGCCATTCATCCCAAATCTCTGCCAAGTTCTGATACCATTGATAAGTGTAAGCATGGGCCTGGGAGATGAACCATTTACAGGTTACCCGTTTGCATTAGAGACATGGGTGCCAAACCAGGGATGAATTTCCAGTTTCCCATCCAGTTGTCCAAGTTGCACTTGAATTGGATTAGGGAGGAACTCTGCTTCACATGGATGGGGAGCCTGTTCCATAGACGGGGTAGTCACTGGGATACATACCTATCTCTCCAGCAGGTCCTATTTGTATCACATCAAGGTTTAAGTCTTTAGAATGGGTAATTCTTGTACTGTTTGTTTTGTGGACATGTAGGAGGTCCATCAGAGTGGGGTCTGACAATGCCCTGTAGTGGCATAGATCTCCCCTCAAAACGCTTAGGAGATGGACTACAGGGATAGGGCCCTGAGGCAGTCTGCATAGGACATATTACTTAACGCCCTGTATTCTTTTAGTGAAGAAAATCTGTGGACATTCCAGTTGTTGGATATGCCTAGTTAGGTATATACCAAAGGGGGCATTGTACTCAATGATAGGTCTGATGAATGCCGAATACAGTGGAACAATGACTTCCTTGGACTTGGATGCCATACCTTTGTTTATAAGTTGCTCAACATAGAATGATTTCCTCACCACTGTAGACACATGATTCAAAGGCTAGATTGCTATCTGTGTATGTCCCCAAGTCCCTGACTACTGGGTCGACTCTAAGGTGTGTGTTGTCAATATGATAGTTACCAGGAATGGATGACTTCCCAAAGGATACTGTTATGCATTTCTTGGGATTTAGTTTTAGTCCATGGCTCTTAACACCAGTTGTTTGTCTGTGTCAGCCTCTCCTGAAGAACATTTGTGTCAGTGTGAGATTCCATGACCGCTCCTAATTTGCAATCATCTACAAATTTAGTCAGCCAAAGACCACTGACATTGACCTTGACTTTTGAAAAGTAAATGGAACAGCAACAGAGAAATTTTCCCTTAATAATTTCTTTTCAAGCCATCACTAGATGTAAAGGTTGTGTAAACAAAAAAAAATTAAAATGCACTTCAGAGCATATAGAAATCCATGACTTCTTGGAGGAAAACAGGGAAGCACTGGATGCTGTGTGTGTGGTGGAGGCGGAGTGAAACAGTAGGCAGTGCCTAGGACACCAGTTCTCCTAATTCCAGTCTTATAGGTAGAGTAGTTTTAATGTTTCATCATTGTACCTATTGCCAGTAACGGTGGATTTCCCTGTGTGGGATGGACACATTGCCTAGAAAGGGTGGCAGTGTCAAGATGATGATTAGACTGGAAGTGTCCAACCCCCCCCCTCCCCCGTTTAACATTTGCTGGTGGCCCCCAAAATGCCAACACTAGCCCTGGCGATAGAGTGCTTTCAGAGTTCTTGAATCAGGTCTCAGTGATTATGAATGCATTAATATTTTCCAGGGTAAGGAGTGCTAGTAAGGTAGTGTTTTTTTTTTTTTTTGTTAAGGCTGCTAGCATTAAGTAGTAATACCACAATGTTATCAAGGTTCTGTTTAGTCATGTTGGAAGCGTTAGGAGACTGACATGGCCTAAAAAAGATACAATGGTGATGGAAAGCCTTGGAAGGAAAGTTGTAGGGCATCCCTGGCAAAGCAGTTGGGATGGTCTGTTATCTCTTCCCTGGCTGTTGATTTGTGGTAAATTATTATGATGCCCAGCTAATCTAAATGATATTTGACTTTTGCTTGCATATATTCCCACAGGAATAGATGCAGACTACCATAGTCCAACATTAATCTTCTTACTTTGCTATTCGTGTCACTGTCATACTTTAACAGAATTTCACAATGTTTTGGTGAAAGAAAGATGACTTAGAACATTAACTTTGATTTTTATCTCATATACTGTCCTGAAGTGTGTGATCAGTATTGTTCTCATCAGCGACAATTATGAGTTTAAATTTGTATTTTGCCTTTAATAGTGTCTGACATCATTTTGATATTTCGGAATCTACATTCCTACGAAATGTGATTATTTGCCTCTTGCCAAGTAACGGGAGATCATTTCTGATTCCATTTAACACGGAGTCCCTGATCATTAGGATTCCTGAGTTTTCACCAACTTTCAGATATTGGATTCAAGCAGTGGTTTTGGATCCAGTCATTCTGAAATGCCTTACAGGTGGGAGTGCCTTCTTAGACTAACAGTGTTCCCTTTAGTTTGAGTTTAAAACACAAATTTGCTTCAAATTACCTTGTAATAGCTCACCAGGTCACAGAGCTGTTCAGTGGTTCAAGACCAGTGAAAGCACTCTATCATTAAACACATTTAGATTTAAAGATGAGATGCTGGCGATTCCCAACCTACCTGTTAAAAGGAGAGGAATGTAAGGAATGGGTAGTGGAAATTATCCAAGTGTTATTAGAGCAGAAATTATACCTAGTGAGTGGGATAAAATGAAAGTGGAGTTTACACAAAAACTTTTCACATGACTTAGGCAACAGAAAAGTAGATAGGATGGTTGCCAAACTTAGGAAGCCTATAACTAGAAAAATAATTGGAGATCAGGTAGACCTATTAGAGATCATTCAAAGATTTTATGAAAGTTTGTATAAAGCAGGGAAGTGGGGGAAATTAAGAAAAAGCACAAATGGAAGTATTTATGGTAGACTTAAATATGAGGCTGGACAGCTAACATTTAGGATAAGAGGAGATGAGATAAAAAATAATGTATAACTAACCTACAGGAAAATCTCCAGGAACAGATGGTATTTCAGTGGAAGTTTGGAAGTTAGGAGGGAAGAAAGTGATAAAAATCTGGAAGTATTTTTAACAGTATTTTAAAAGCCACCAACATCCTGGAGAAAGTCTGTGGTGGCTGTAATAAATAAAGACAGAAAAGAGCTATCTGATCCTACTTTATATAGGCACATCTCAGTTCTTAACCATGCTTATAAAGTGTTTATCTTTGTAATAGCTAAAAGAATGCCAAAAGTAAGCCACCATTGATAGATATGGGCCTATGTGTTTTTGGAGGGGGGAGGCAGACATTTGACAGCATTAATAGAACAATGATGATCCAGAGGGAAACAAAATATAAGAAATAAAGGTGTTTAAAAAAAGGATAGTACAGAAGAAGTTGGAAAAGTGAGTGAGGGGGCTGGATTTTCCCTGTCTTTGTGGTTGATTGTATTTTGTTGGCAGATGTTGTATATGGGGCATTAAAGGTAGCCCTATGAAAATGTCGAGTTCTGAAGGGGAGTCTGTGTTGGTGCACATAAGGAGAAAACTGGTGCTAGAGAGGAGAATTGATTGTTGCTGAAAACAATTATGAAAAAATAGAGAATTGTGAATAGATTTGCTGATTGCCTCTCCAGCCAGATCAGCCACTGTCACCCTTACATCCATGCAGCTCATTTGCATACCCTGTGGTATTGCACATGGCAGTCTGCCTTTTTTATTTAATACCAGTGGTTACATTCACATTTGCTATTGCATGTGTCACTTTGCTTTTGTTTTTCCCTGAAATTTAATCTCAAAATGAATCGAGGCATCCGTACATATCTCAGAGAAGAATAATGCCAGGGTTAAAACTAAAATTGTGATGAAACCTCCAGATTAACAAGCTGTGTAACAAAAAGAAAAAGCACCTCTCTGTCTATGAAAGGTTGTTGCTTAATCACTGTAAAAGGGATTTTAAACTAGTTAAGTTACTCAAGCTTACCAATAGGAAATGCAAGACCTAACTACAAAATTAGGGTTGCAGTCAGTTCAAAGACCATCAGCTGTATTAAGAAACTTGAAGTAATCAACAATTTTGCACTGAACTTTAGTGGTACTTTCTTCTCTGACTGTGAAAATTGCTCATATTCTTGTGGATAAATTGTCTTCCAGCGTTACCCACATGCACTACCTTTTGCCCTCCATTCCTCTTCTAACTTTCCCTTCTGAAATCTCTGATTAAATCCTTTCTGTGCTTTCCAAAATTGAAAATACCATTTCTGTGGGATTTGATAATATATCTGCATGTATGCACCAAGTCCATCACCAGCTCTTCAACCAAAGTCTGTTCACTGGTTGCTTCCATGTGGTATGGAGAGCAGCTGTTGCGGTGTTCTTACGACTGTGGTCATTACAGGCTTATAAGAATCACTAGTATTCGCAAGGCTGTGGAAAATATAGCTGAATTCAAAAACAGTAATATAGATGGCTTTATAATCTCTGGGTACACAGCAGTTTGGCTTTGTAAATGGCAGAGCACATCTGCGCAACCTCTTCAAAAGGGTTAGTGAAGCCATGGATAAAGGTCTTTACAGATAATTGACACACACTCACAATTCAAGAATTCCAGAAGTAATCCGCTGAGCAGTTAAATGGCTGTCAGAACCTGTACTGTTAAAATCTGGGACTTCCGCCTTAGACAGAAAAATGGCAAAAGAATTTTCCTACAGTATTGTGCTATGTGACTTCTTTTTGGTGTACACTTTCCCGATGTGAAAGCCGACCTCAGCAGACTGTGGCTAACAATGTTTGATTCTCATTGCATATTGGAGTGCAGTTATAAAATCCCATTTTGACCAAATTGTCATAGACTTTGATACTTATGTTAACATATTCAGTTTTAACCACTACATCTCTGTCATGGTTTAAGAAAATATTTCTAGCTTGTACAACTTATACTTTGTGGTATCTCTTTAAGGTCCAGAGAAGTTTTAGCCTTTCTTTTCCTTATTCCTCCCTTCTTTGACATGTACTTAACTAAGTACATAAATCATCTTTAGAGAACTCATCATTTTCATCACCAAAAACTCTCCTAATTGGAAAACCCAGGCCCATCTTTACATGAAGATTTAGCCATGAGTAAAAAAATGTTTATATGCACACCCCAGACAGACACCAACTACAGACCAATAACCTGCTTTTTGACACTGTATAAACTATGTACTGGAATTGATGCCGGCAGAGTTTATAGTCATTTAGAAAAAACTCAGTCATGGGAATAGAACAAAAGGGTAATAAAAGAAAGTCCTATGCAACAAAGGATCATTTGTTGTTAAATAAAGTCGTAATGGAGAATTGTAAAAAAAAAAAAAAAAAAGGGAAGAATCTAAGTATAGCATGGGTAAACTACAAAAAAAAGCATTTGACAGCAGCCCACATTCATGGATAAAAGAGTATTTACAAATGTATAAGATACACCCTATATTGATGATTACGTTACAGTGACAAACTACTTTGCAGCTAAGCAATGATAAAGGACAAATTATTATCCCTGAGATAAAAGCTCAAAGGAAGATATTCCAGGGTGATTGTTACAGCTGCTCTTTTGCCTTTCCCTTAACTCATTAAGCTATCTACTTAATAGATTAGGTCATGGCTACAATGTAGCTCCCAGAAAACATTTGTGGATGATTTGAAATTGTACAGTTCATCAGATAAGGAACTGAATGCACAACTGCAAGTGGTCAAAACCTTCTCAGATGATATAAGAATGTTATTTGGTCTTGATAAAAGTGCAAAAGCAACATTTAAAGCAAGAAAGCTGCAGCACTAAGAAAATATCAGTCTGAGACAGAAATGTGATATAAAAGAACTTGAGCAAGAGGGAGTGTATAAATATTTGGGAACTGATGAGGGATCAACGATAAAATATGAACAAGTGCAGATAAAACTTGGTAAGGAATATTTCAGAAGACTAAAATTAATACTGAAAACAGTCCTGACGTCTAGGAACAAAGCCCAAGCTATAAATCAGTTTGCTGTTCCTGTTCTTACAGTTTTAGGGTAACTGACTCGCCCCAAAACGTACTGGATTAGTTGGAAAACAAGTAAAAATGCTTCATGCTTACCAATTGATTTATAAATATCAGTGTATACCAAGATTATATATTCCCATTCTGAAGGTGGAATGAGCCCTCTCAAAACTGATTACATGTATAGATTTGCAGTCGTAGGATTACATACATATTTGCTGACATTACAAGATTGAAACATAGTAAAAGTTTTAAAACATGAAGAGAACAAGTCTAAGATGATTTCCATGTAGCAGAAGCATGTCAGTGTTAAGTGGGCCTGTAAATCAAACCAGAAGTAGATAAAAATCAGGCAGCAACTGAATGTGTCAAAAAGACAAAAGAGAGAATATAAGGTGATGGACCAGATATAGTAGTCCATGAAAAGAAGACAAAAGTAGCATTGCTCATTAAAATTGCCACACCCAGTGACAGTGGCGGCTCATCCTATTAGACTGCAACCCCCTCCCCAAGCTGAAAACCAAAAATAAAAAAAATCCCAAAGCTCACCTCGAATCCGAACTGCTATTTAATCAGTCTGGAGTTTGGAATAAGGCAGTAGTTTCACAGATGCCCCAGAAGACTAAGCAGTTACACCCACATAGACCGGAAGGGGATCGGACTGCAAGGTCTGCAGTCCACGCATGCATGATTGGCATTCCAGAACTAGTGCAGATGAAACACAAATGAAGCGGATTACTTTTATGGAGGAAAAGTGTGTGTGTGTGTGTGTGTGTGTGTGTGTGTGTGTGTGTGTTTGTGTGTGTAATGCCCCAGTAACTACAAGAACTAAGGAAATATACCTGGTATTGGCTAGACTCAAATCCTTTACCTTAGGAGGTAGGTAGCAAAAGCTTGAATTCCCTACCCACCACCACTTGTTAAACTTTTGCTTCATATTGCTGTTCTGTTCCTTATAAAATCTGCGGTTTTCAGGAAAATAATGACAGGCATTTGAATTTCAAACTTCATATTCTTCAGAAAGTACATGGTAACACAAAACCTTTTATTCTAGCAATTTTCTGTTTATAAGATCATTGTTGGCTTTGCCCAGGTTTTTTATGCTAACAGGTTGAGAGCTACAGTGAGAACTGAATGTGTTTGGGGGGCTGCATTTCCCCAGTATTGGCTTTGTCTAGGTGTTTTGTGCTAAGAAGTTGAGAGCCATGGTGAAAACTGAATTCACTAAATGATAGCCATTTAAGTTTCAGTCTTCCTGTCCTTCAAGAAACAGCTGATTTGGCATAATGGTATGTTGCTCTGACTGTAGTGCACAGGGTCCTGTGTCCCAAGATTTGGCAGTGAAATGCATGGCAGCAATACAGCTTTTTATTCTAGCAACTTTCCAAAGTTATACAAGCAATGTTTAAAATTTGTCCCTAGTTTTTGGGCTTTTGTCCCCCCGCCAATAAATTTTGGCTTTTTCCAGATTTCTTGTGCTTCATAGTTGAGAGATACAGTTCAGTGTCGAGTGGTTTTACAAGGAGCTGAGAGAAGTTTAGTGCTGCTTATGCTAAGTTGGCTTGCATTGTTAATAGCACAACAGGTAGTATACTTGGTTTTGATGCAGAAGGCTGTGGGTTCTACTCCCACAGTATATAGATGCATTACTGATACTGTACTGTGTTGTACTTTTAAAGGGAGGTGGATGCTGTAGTCCTGAGAATGTCCTCTTTGGTGGAGATGCCTAATAACGATGAACGTGTTATCACTTTGCCATCCATCCCCTATTGCAATATTACTAGCTTATCATTTTATATGTAACATAGGAAATGTATTCCTTGAGGGCAACGGGCACTTTCTGTGTAAATGAAACAATGAAATATAAAGTTGTTTGCTAGCAGCAACTTCATTAGTTACAGATCTCTTTAATGTGGAATTATTTAGATGACTTTCACTTCTGCAGAGATTGCACATATTTATTAATACCGGTGGATTGTAGAAGTTTGAGTAGACTCTTATAATGGAGATGTTCTGAATTGGGCAGTTTTGTCATTATTGGTGCATGCATTTTGTTTCATTGTTTACTGGAAAAATGTTCCAAACAATACATTTAAAATGCCTTCTAAGAAATGTACTGCATTATACAAGGAATATAATTTAATACAATCAGGAAGGTGTATCAAAGAACACATGTATGTTTCTGTGCAAGGGGCCTATGATTTGAAAATAACCCAAAGTTAATCTTTATGTGCCACTGGCCAGATATATTTTCTTTGAATGTGGGTTTCAATGTTATTTCAATGTATGTGAGTTTCAAGGGCAGAGAAGTTTTAATGCTAAGTCTATATTCATTGTGAGACTGCATTGCTTTGTTTAGCAGATGTCTATTAGTGTTTGTGCTGCAAAATGTAAAGTAAAACTTTTAAATGAAATCCAAATCATCGCAGAAGTAAAGCAGCATGCACATTAATGTTTATGGTAAATGAGGTGAAATAGCCAAGTAATGGGGCAATGGAATAGCTGCAGGGGGAAGGCTCTATTCAATCATGATTTTGTGAGGGGAGAACGGTGGCAATCTCATACACCCCTGGCTGAACTATACCGCTCAACTGTCCAGATTTTTGCAGAATGAATAGATTTTTGCTTCTTATTTTTGGTTTGTTCCTCATAACGTTTGTGGTTTTCTGAGAAATCATTTAGTAATGAAGTCACTAAATAATGACAGACATTGTTTCAAACTTCATACCCTTCAGAAACATGCATGCAAGACATGTTATTCTGTCAGCTAAGTTTGTACAAGCATAATTTTTAGTACTGTTTGTATGTTCCCCGATATATTTGGCCTTGTCTAAATTTCCTGCATTAAGAGGTGCACACAAATAAATCGCTTTATAGAATTAGGTATATCCAAACCTCTCAACTGTCCCCGATTTTGGCTCAAAATGTTGCTCTCCCCCTAATAATCCCTCTGAAAAATGGCAAATTTGGAAGAAAACGTGGAGGGTTTACAATTAATAAATAATTGTAATGATCAGAGTTATAGATTACTTTTAATTTCAGAAATGCATGTAGATTCTTATTTTGTCAGCTGCTGAAGTTAACAGTACTAATATTAAAAAGTGTCCATTCTTTGACAGGTTCCCAGCTGTATTGTGTGGCTATTTTATATTCTTGCATCACATTTTTGGTCCATTTTTCATAAAATTGTGTTTTTTCTGGCAAATTAGTGCCAAATCATTAAAGACTGAAGTTAGAAAATAATGACAGACATTTGAGTTTCAGATTTCATACCCTTCAGAAAATTTATACTAATGCAAGACCTAATTATCTTTCTAAGTTTATAAGAGGAATATTTAAAAATTGTCCTAATTTTTGGGCCTTTGTCCCACTTCTATTTATGGCTTTGTCAGATTTCTTGCTCTGAGGTTGAGAGGTATGACAAATGTGTCATGGCCGTCACCCAGAGACATTTCAAATTATGACATACTTGTTGCCCCCCACTCTCCCCCATGTAGTGACTCTGGATGTGTCCAAGCAAGGAAAGGAGCAGTTATGCAGTGTTAAGTGTGCAAAGCATCTCCCCACCCAAGTTAGACACAAGTACTATAGTGGCTTTTCATCTGTCCTTGATTTTGCAGAATGTTCTGGTTTTCTGTCATATTTTTATACTGTTGATTTATGCTTCTTCCTATTCAGAAAATGCATGTTGTTGCAGTGCCTGTTGCTCTGTGTTTAAGTAGCAATGCTTTAATGACCAATCAGGTAAGCTTGTCTGAGACCGTAAGAAGCAAGTAAGCTTTAATAAGCATACTGTTAAAGAATTATCAATATTGAAAGCCTTTTTGTTGTTGCCATGCAGAGAATATTTACATAACTAGATAGCGTTTAAGCAAGCCTTGGGCATTGAAATGTATATGACAGTATTTATAATAAAGGACAGGTTTACAGTATTTTCAGATGCTCATTACATTTGTTGGAGACTTGCAGTCATCTTTGTAGGCTTTACCCATAAACTAAACAGAATGCTAATCTATCATGTGTCATCTATAACTTGTGCAGTAATCCTTTAAGCAATTTATCTTGAGCTTGTTTCTTGTTTGCTGTTCATTTTTTACTTTGATCATGTTTTCCCCATGAAACAAGTAAATAGTTGTCAGGCAGCGGGTATCACAGAGATTGCTACTTTCAGCATGTTGCTTGGTAGTTTTATAAAGCTGAGTATAAATTATAATTAGAACTTCAGTGCAAGGAGAAGTGGTTTGAGTTGAGTGCTGCTTGTTTTTTCTATACTTGATTTTGACTGGCATTCCAGTAATGTATGTAAAAAGTAATTTATTTTTTCATGCCTCACAACCTTTTTGTTTCCATCTAGATATTAAGTAAGCTGTCATGTAGCCAATGCATTGAATTTTTTTTTTTCTTCTACACTTAATTTTGTCTTGATTGGATTCTCATAATGACAGTTTGGCACCCAGGGCAGCGTATTTAATTAAATTCCCAGTTATTGTGGTTTTTAGAGTAACCCCACACCTTTCTAGTTGGTCCCACCCACTCAGCTGTCTCCTGCAGCCCCCCCCCCTTTTAATTTTGAAGCCACCAGCCACCACTGCCAGGTGATTACAGTGTCTTACGTACAGAGAGAAACACAAAGTGATAAAATACGAGGATTTACAGGCAGAAACAAGGGCAATGTGGAAGAAAGATACACAGACAGTTCCAATAGTAGTAGGAGCAACGTGTCTTATAAAAACTAATTTCCAGTCATATTTTGATATGCTACCAATACAGGTATCTCTGTATGAATTGCAGGAGTGCATTTTTGGCTAACATCAAAGATTGAAACAATATAAATTTCTTGAACTTTAATTGTACTTTGACATAGGAAGTCCATTCCCATCATTGTATTAGAAACCCAAACGTTTTGGAGAAATTTAAAACAAAATAGACTAAAAGTCCTTTCCCTCAGCAATCCCATACTGGCTCCTAACAGGTGATCTGTGTTTGGCTTTGCCTGGTATGAGTGACCCTCCACACTTTGAACTTCTAAATGCAACTCATAAAGGAAACAGCTGCTCTAGAAACCAAAGCTTATATCACTACATTAACAGTACCAGCTGGTGTGACAGGTACCTTAACCAGCATTTCCCACACTTCTAGAATCATCATCTCATGCATATCAAGACAGATACATCCCCTGGCAAAGTTTAAAGCCAGTGTGGGTGCTGGGATGGGTGATCTCAAATCTTCACTTGGGATATGTTAGTATAATATACTTTCTGTGGCCATACACTTAGTAAAAAGCTATAAACAAAAGGTAAACTACCTAAGGCACCTAGTTGGGATAGTGCTGGTTAACAAAATCACAGAATTATGAGTGCAAATTGGAATAGAAAATGCCATGGGAGGTAGAAATCACTGGTTGGGCATAATACTGAGAAGCTATGTCCAGAGCTGCTATCATTTTGTAGAATATACCAGAGTAGTGGAATGGTAGGGGATGGATTGCATGCAGAGAAAGAGTGATAGATTTCTGTGGAAAGGGAATAGATTTAGGACAGCAAAAACAAAATGGAGGAAATGCCTTACTTAGTGGTGTACATTGTGGTATTTAATGTAAATTATTAGCTAGTTGGAGAAGCAAGCCAAAGGTGTGGAGAATTGTATGTAGAAATCACAGTAGAACCAGATATCAGATGCAGCAACAACAGATCACACACAGCCAGGAATCCACCAAGCAGTTTTCTAAACAGCAGTATTTTATTCAGATAAAATCTCTTACCGCTTCGGCTAAAAAGCCTTTTCAGAGTATAAAAAACACAAAACACACATCCTTTATATAGAAGACAATTTCCTGTAATTATGCAATAAAATAACTAAAGTAATTATGTCATTACAAAACATTTAACCAATTTAAACCCTCCAGTTACATTCTGTCCCTTAGGGACTAAAGTTTCATACTTTAATATAAAAATAGATTCTCTTTGTAATAGTTTGTTTCGAAAGAGAAGTATTGCACCTATCCACCTTAACCTGTTCTAATATACTGACATGAAGTCCTTCCACATTGCTACCATGACAGTCTTTAAAATGGGTATCTAAGTACATAGACAACCCTCTCAATATCACATCTAAAAATACTTTGTGTCTCATATTTTTTTCCATTAATATAAGGGGAACACCCTAACCACAAACTTACAACAGGAACACCTTCTGTAAGGGAAGGTCCTTTTAAGGCTGCTTCCTCTTCCAATATTAACCTTAGGAGCTACAAATGTACATTTAACTTGCATCTCCTATACTCCTTCCATGCTTATGTAATACACAGGGTCTTTCGACCAAAGTTTCACAAAGTTCTTTGTTGCCCCAGGAAGCCCCCCAAAAATTGAGTGATTGCACTAGATCTACACTAAAACTGTATGTAGTTACAAAAAAGACCTCTTTCTTCTTATCTATATTATAGTCCAGTAGTGCGTATTTTCTATGACATATGCCTATGGGGTTATTACCCATAAACGTGTGTACCTTCTCAAGACCTTCTGCCAACACTTTTTATCATAACCTCTCCTTTCAAACATGAAAAAACTCCTTTCTACCTGTTTTTCAAAATCTAGGCCCCTACTACATAGCCTATGCAGTCTTACAAACTCTCCATATGGTATAGATCGTAAAGTGTGTGTGTAGGGGGGGGTGACTACTACCATGTAGATACTGGTTACTACTTTCAAATTTTGGATGAACTCCAGTCAGTAAAGCATTGTCAACCTTCTCTAACACCACATCTAAAAAAAACACTCTTGTCCCACTTGTAAACCATCACATTTTAACTGAAACCTATTATTTAAACTTTCAACAAAATGTTTCACCCAATGCCAGCCACCTCTACAAATAAAAATCAAGTCATCAGTAAATCTAAAATAATTGATAACATATTTGTTAAAAAAATATTTTCTGTAAATATATTCATTTTCAAAGAAACCCATAAACAGATTCTCATACATGGGGACAAAAGCTGCCCCCTTTGCTGTACCCTGTAACTGTTTAAATAATGTACCATTACATTCAAATAAATTGCTCTTTAAACAAAAATCTAGCAATAATATAACTAGACACTGGGCTGTCACCTAAAAAGTAACATAATGCTTCCAAACCAAAGTTATGCTGTATACTAGTATATAAGGTAGATAACATCCAGTGTAACAAAATATATTTCCTGTTCCCATTTAACCCCATTTTTTTTTTCAAAAAATCAAAAACATCCTGTATACAAGAAGGTAAGTTTATTACTATAGGTAGGAGATGACCATGTAAGAAGGTAGCTAAATTATGTGTAAAAAAAAAATACATGCTGAAAGAATGGGACAACCTGGGGGGTCAGTCATACTTTTGTGAATCTTAGGTAAACAGAAAAAAGTGCCTAAATGCATTTTTCCCAGTTCAATTTCTTATCCACATAATGTCTTGAAAACATCCCAGTCTAAAACCTTTTTGTAACAGTTCCTTAAAATTTTCTAATGCATTTTCATATTCAGTAGAATCAAGTTTTATACACATTATCATCATTTAAATGCTGATAACACATCTTTAAATACTGAGCGTAATACATTACTACCAATTTGCCCCCTTTGTCAGAATTGGAGAATTGTATTGCATGATTTGGGAGTCAAACTGACGCAGACAAGGAGAGTGGCTTTCTTGGTGGAAGGGGAGAGTGAGATGAAATATGGAATACATGCATTTCATTGAACAACCTTCCATCGATCAGGTACAACACCGACCTGAAATGTCGACTCTCCCTGTGGCGAACAGTCGGGATGTCGAACAAAACACAGAATTCGACAATTCTGACCGCTCTACCACCTAAACAAGTGCTACCATGGGTCACAAAGGGGTGGACATTTCGCGTTTCTCTTACTTTGTGTTTCGCATTTATGCGAACTCGCAGACGTGCATTCAAACATTTTCCGATCGGCCATCTACCGGCCGACCAAATGTGTGCATACCAGGAAATACATATAATGGGAAAGGTGACATGAAGTTTGATAAGTAAAAATGTAGGAGGATAAGGAAAATGAATCAGACTGGATGTTAAATTTGGGAAATAGTGTACATGAGTCTGACAAGCTAAAAGAGGAAAATGGGCAATGGTAACTTACAGCATGCAGGTGTAACTTATTTTTGCCTGTTTTCAGAACTGCAAAAATGAGTTATGCCTGATTGCTTTAAGTAACCATTGTCAGTAGTCTAACCTGGTCACCAAAGAGTAGTAAATAATTATCAACACAGTAATACAGCATGCAAAATTCAAAGTTATGCCAAAGTCCAAAACAGAAAAGAATGTAAAGGTATTCATCAAAATAACACATCTCCTTCCCGCATCGTTTCTCCTACCAGGAACAGTCGGTAATCCTACTACCAAATCAAAATTAATGAAATTGCAAACATCGGTGCGTGAGCATGTTGACATGTCTGGGGGCTCTCACTCAATCTCTGTCAAGAATAAATAACTAAACAACTTTTAAGGTAGCAGGAGAATGTAAGTTCCAGAAGAGGGTGTAAAGATATAATTAATTGTATGTGGACAAGCATAAACAAATACAGTACATGCTATAAATAATCATTTAATCAACAAATTAGCAAAATAAATCCTAACCTACCCTCAGATAATAATGCAGAAATAATTATTTCTAGACTGCAGCTTAACTCACACAAATCAATTAACATCATCTGCTCCTATCTTCCCCCAGGTAAAAATCTTAGAATACTAGAAGACATACTAAACTGACTTTCTTCAAACCTCCCTCAGGAAACCATAATCCTAGGTGACTTTAACATAGACTGGAAGTTATGTAGCCGTACAAATCCATCCACCCTGATCAACCTGCATGGCTTCTCACAAGCTATAAACTCTCCTACTAGAACAAATAAACTTAATAATAAAGAAAGCATCCTGGATTGGATACTAACAAATAGCCCACAACAAAAATATATAACAGGAACGCTCCCAGACAACCTAAGCGACCATTCTCCAATATATATTATCATACATAAAACAAGTTTAACTATCCCTATTTCAGTCAGAACAATCCATACCAAAAAACATTTTGACCCCGAACTGTTTCAAACCGAACTTAAGCAATGCAACTGGTCACCTCTTAAATCTCTCCCTATAAATGAAGCAGTTAATACCACTTTCCTAGCAATCTTGGACCATCATGCCCCAATTCGCTCCATAAGAAAGAAAACTAAACCAGCCCAATGGCTCTCAAATCATACTAAGGAACTAATCCATTGTAGAAATAAATCTTGGGCAAAATGGAGTACCACAAAGAATACTACCGATCACCAAACATTTAGACAACAAAGAAACATAACAAAAAAAAGCTATCCTACAAGATAAAAATAACTTTTATATCCAATTACAACAATCATCCCTTAAACAACCACAAAAGTTCTGGACTACTATTAACACACTTCTATCCCCAGGCAAAACAGGCATGCCTAATCCACTAGGCTCCAACCCTGACTGCCCAACACAAACAGCAAATGCCTTCAACTCTTTCTTTACTACTTCTGTACTAAATCTAGCAAACCATCAAACCCCTGACACCTCTAAATTGCCCACCTCCTAACTCCATTCCTCCCCCTTCCACCTCGAACCTATACCCACATCCTATATCTCTTCCTTACTCCAAAAATTAAAACCTACTACCCCCTCAGCTGATGAACTACCAGCAGAATTCCTCCAAATAGGAGCCAAAGCTATTGCCTATCCCATCTCCATATTGATCAATAGAACCATAAAAGAAGGCACTATCCCTTCTCTCTGGAAAATCTCTTACATTATTCCTCTTCACAAAGGTGGAAACTCCATTGATTTCTCCAACTTTCGCCCCATAGCTGTACTCTCTCCACTTGCTAAAATAATGGAGAAATGTATCCACAAACAATTACTAAACCACCTACTCCATTACAATCTCCTAGCTAACTGTCAACATGGTTTCCGGCCATTCCATAGTACCACCACAGCCTTGTTATCCTTTACTAACTGTATCAACAAAAATCGCAACAAAAATATTCTTTCCTCTGCGTTCTTTGTTGACCTATCAAAAGCCTTTGATATGGTTAATCACCTTCTCCTCCACCTTCTGAAGTCCCTCTCTCTCTCGACAGTCCTGCTATGAGCTGGTTCACATCCTACCTTGAAAACAGACAACAAGCACTTCTCTGGCAAAACCATCTTTCAGACCTCCTTCCCACCTCCGTAGGTGTCCCTCAGGGCTCCATATTAGGTCCTCTACTGTTTAATGACCTTCATCATTCTACTCCATTCTCTACCTGCATTCAATATGCAGATGACTCTACCATAATTTGTTCTGGCACATCCCAAACCGAACTTCATTCTCTCACACAAAAAGATTTCACCACTATAGAACAATGGTTCTCTAACCATTGTCTTCTCCTTAACCCAAAAAAAAAAACAAACTTTTGCTCTTTACACCCTCTCATTTGTCTACCCCTCTTCATTTCACACTCACATCCAATAATGGCACCCTCATTTCTCTAGACCCCACCACCAAACTCCTAGGAATTACAATTGACAATCACCTAAATTTTGACACACACATAAATACTACAATAAAATCTATTAACAGAAAACTTGGATCCCTCTATAGAATCAAAACTTTCCTTACACCAGAAGCCAGGACCACAATAGCTAGAACCGACTTAATCTCTACCCTATTATATGCTTCCCCCATATATACCAATCTTTCTAAAAATAATCTCAACAAACTAGCTAAATCTTATAACAATATTGCCAGATTTGCTACAAACTCTCCTTACAGGACTCATCACTGTCAGAATCTAAAACAACTAGGCTGGCTTGAACTCCCTCACCAACTACAATTTAACCAACTTACAATAGCCCACAAAGCCCTATACTAATCCAACAACACCCCAATTCTTTCCACCCTCATAATGCCATATAATAACCTGAAGAATCTACGCTCCTCAAACAAAATGTTGATTCACACTACCTTATCAAAAAACTTAGCAGGCGCCTCCCTATTCTCTAACTCAGTTGGTAAACTATGGAATCTATTACCACATGACCTTACAACCCAAACCTCTTTCCCACTATTTAAAACTAACCTAAAACTTTTCTTCACTAACCACTGGTTATGTTCTTGTACCAACCCTGACTAACTGTTATCCTTTAACTATCTGTTACACTCAAAACCATAATATACTTGACTATAAACCAACCTTTTTCTTAATTACTAATGCTGTTAGTCTTGAGTACTATTTTCCATGTTTGACTTTTTAAGTCATTTTTTACTTTTTTTTTTTTTGTAAATTTGTTAATTTTATGATGTAATATTCTATGTTAATGCCATTTTTCTAATTTTGAATTTGATATTTTTGTATTTTTTTTTACTGGAGCTTTTCTCTCCGGGCCTCTACTGAAAATGGACATGTATCCAGTTGGACTAGCCCGGTCAACAAATGTAAAATAAAAATAAATAAAATAAATAAATTTTATACTTTTTATTACGACCAATTTTGAAGTTAATACCAATAGACATTTTTAGGACAGTGTCCTTATTTAGTTCCTTTGTTTGGGATTAAGCTCTGCTGTTTCCAGTTCTTAGGAGATGAGTTTAAAAGTGATGTGCTAGTCTCATCAGGTTCATAGGTGTTAACTAGGCTAACTATCCCAAGGGCCTTTTTAAGGCTAGCCAAGCATCCCAAATCTCTGACAAGTTCTGGTACACTTGATAAATGTAAGCGGGGGCTTGGGAGGTGAAACATTTACAGCAGGGGCCTGGAAATTAATACTTTACAGGCTGCCTGGGTCCATTAGAGAGAGAGGTGCCACACCAGGGATGAATGTTCTGTTCCCCATTCAGTTGTCCAAATTGCACTTGAGTTGAGTTAGGGAGGAACTCTCCTTCTCAGGGATGGGGAGCCTGTTCCAGAGAAAGGGTAGTCTCTGGGATACATACCTTTTGCTCCAGCAGGTTCTATTTATATCACAGGCAAGGTTTGGGTAATTCTAGTGCTGTTTGTTTTGTGGATATGCAGGAGGTCCATCAGGGTGGGGTCTGACAGTGTCTTCTCTCAACAGCTTTAGTGGATGGAATACAGGGATAGGGCCTTGAGGCGGTTTGCATAGGACATGTTACTTTTGCCCTGCATTCTTGTAGTTAGGAACCTCTTTGGATGTTACAGTTGTTGGATGTGCCTGGTTAGATAACAGAGGGGGCATTGTACTCACTGGTAGTTCTGATGAATTCTGAATACAATGGAACAATGACTTCCTTGAACCTAAAAATGCCAAGACATGTGATGGTCAAAGGCTAGATTGCTGTTTATGTGTGTCCCCAAGCCCCTGACTACTGGGTCAGCTATTATGGGTGTGGTGTCAATATGATAGTTACCAGGGGCAAATAACTTCTTGAAGGATACTGTTATGAATTTATTGGCATTTAGTTTTACTCCATGGCTCTGACACCAGTTATTTGACTGTGCCAGCTCTTCCTGGAGAACATTTGTGTTGGTGAGGGATTCTTTGACTATCATCTGCAAATTTAATTAGCCAGAGACCATTGACATTGACTTTGACTTCAGAGAAGTAAATGCCAAAAAGGAGTGGTCCCAGGACCAATCCCTGAGTACCTCTGCTTGTGACTGGTCTCTTTAAAGAGGTTGACTCCCCAACTCTAACTTCCTGGGTCCTGTCTGTGAGCCAGTTGGCTCTCCATCAGGTGACTTAAGGGTTTATACCCAACCTCTTGAGTTTGTCAACAATACTCAAGTTGAGTATTTTGTCAGATGTCTTGGCTGTATCAGTGTAGGCAGTGTGAACTGTTTTGCCATCATCCACTGCTTTGGTGACCACCTCAGAAAAGTCCACCTTGTTTAGCAGACATAACCTGCCATTGATGAAGCCAAATTGGGTTGGGTTCAGTGTCTGGAGGTTTCCTGTGTCACTGTTGATCATTTCCATGATGCTTCATTCCATGGCTTTGCATATGAGACAAGGAAGATGTATGGGCCTGAAGTTTCCAGGGTCTGTAGATGGCCCTCCTTTGTGCAGAGGGATGACTAATGCTTTTCTTCTTTGATGAGTCATGAAGCCTGTTTGGGGGCTGCAGTTAAACAACAATTCTGGAGGGGCTGATAGATCATGTTTCATGCTATTTAGAAAACATTCTGGGATATTGTCTGAGCCCCTTAATGTAGTTTTCTATGACCTTAAGGACCTGTTCCCAAATGATAGTAGGGGGAGTTATATTTGATGGTATTTCCTGAGGGGAGGTTGAGGGAGGGGGAGGGGTAAAGTTGGAGCCAAATTTGTCAGCGAGTAGATTTGCTATATTTTCTCTCAGTACAGGTGGGTCCATTAACAATGGGTTCTGCACACAGTTTGAGGTTATGTACATAGTTAAAGAATTCCTTGTGTTTGTCCTTGGCATAAGTGGCCAAATATACCTCACATTTGGCTTTAGTATACATTATTTGGCCTCTGAATTTTTTTAGTTTGAGTGTGCTTTTATCCTGCTGGGTGCTACACCTCCTAATTTTTACCATAATTGTCTTCCTTCTGATATGAAGCCTATTGATGTTGTGATTCCACCAAGGTGGTTTGTTTTTTGAGTTATTTCTGTACTTCCTGGTGGGTACAACTGCCTCTACGCAGCTATTAGCATGCTTGTGCAGGGTTTCTGTGAACAGTTCTGCGTAGGCAGCATTGTTCTCAGGGTTTGTGGAAGCTTGAAATTTTGCCAGGTTATTACTTAATAGTAGGAAGTTAGTCTCAGAGTAGCTCCTGAATATTACAGGATTAGCTGGAGTTCCAGGGTTTATTTTTACTTCAAAGGAGACCATTCTGTGGTCTGACCTTAACAGAGAAGACATTACTTTACAGGGTGTGAGCAGCATTCTTCATATTAGTGAGAACCAGATCCAGTATGTTTGCATCCCTGGTTAGTGTGTTGGCAATCTAGTCCTAGGAATTTGTATTTACAAAATCCAGGAATTTCTGTGCCTGTACAGTTTTGTAGATTTGGTGTCATTTATGATTCCCAGTTAGCAATGTGGTAATTAAAGTCGCCCATGAATAAGGTGTTGGTTGGATGATGACTGTTTCCAAAAAGTATAAATACATGTTATGGGTCTTCTGGATCTTAGAGGGGAGCCTATAGCTTGCAGAGAAGTGGTATAGGAGTTTGCCTGTTGTGAATTGAGCATGGAGAAGCTCAAGTGCATTGTCCTGTTTGACCAGACTTAAGGTAAATTTATTTTTTATGTAAACCGAAACACCTCCACATTTAGTCCCTGTCCGTGTAGTTGTGGGTCTAAATGTGTTGAAGGCATTATAGCCTTGTGGCTTTAAACAGTGACTCAGTGACTGCACAGATGTGAGCATTCTCTAGGGTGAGTATAACTTGTAGGGAGTGGAGTTTTTTGTTTAAACTCTTAGCATTGAGCAGTAGTACCTTTAGATTTTCTTGGTTTTGATTTGCTCAGTAGTACCTTTAGATTTTCTTGGTATTCATTTGCTATGTCAGAAGTACTTTCAGTTTGGCATTGCCTAAGAAAGGCACTATGAGGGAGGACAATGTTTCAGATCATATTGAAAGCCTAGAGGGGGAGGTGCAGACTTTCCCTGGCAAAACAGTGTGGTCTGTTGACTGTCTCCTTGCATGCTGAGAAATATTGTAACCCTTTAGAATGACTCCAGAAAATAAGCCAAATATTAAAGTCAGTCATCATCTGTTTGTATTGTGTCATCAAGGTTTAATGTCTGCTCTATGTACATATTTTGGTCACCTTTTAAGTTAATATCAGTATTTTTAAAAATGCTCATGCTGTGCGGTTTCTGTTTATTTCTTTATGTCCATCAGTTTCCAGTTCTTAAGAGAAAAGTTTGAGCCGTGTGCTGGTACCATCTAATGCATGGTTAAATGTCTAGTCTATGAACATTCATTGCTGCATTCAGGTCACTGTTACCATTCCTCCTAACTCCTATATTATGAAACATTACCTTTTAAGCTTCTGTTGTAATATAAAATAAAAGTCACAAATACAGCTTCGACACCATAAATTAAATCTCGTGTCTGAAAAGCTTTTGTGCCACGATGGCAGGCAAACATGAGCTGTAACAGGAAGTGGGTCAACATAACAGCACTGTTGAAGCCAGGAAAAAAGTTTTTTTGGATTTTAGTCTCTACCATCGACTTTTAGTGGAGGAGAATGTCAGCAGAGAGTAATAATTTCATTTACTGCAGAGAACACCGTACATGGGAAACTAGGAAATCAAGGTTCTGTCTCCTAATAAAATAGCGCTTTGATTCGTACTATTTTGATCAAATGCAACATTACTGTAACAACTAAAATATAGCGACTAATTATAAATGAACACTACAGCATAACTTTTACTTGCTGAGATCACCTGTCTGTCTATAACTTTCCGTATTAGGCACAATTTCTGAATTCCACAAAAGAGCTTTCTACACTTGCCCTGTTGGCACTTTCGTATTAGCAGAAAATAATCAAAAGCAGACTAAAACAATCAGCAATCCATCTTGAAATGAAAACATATTTAAAATACAAACACTAACGTTTTTCTTTCATTTTAACTTCTCCCTTCACAAGAATAACAGACTATATAAAGCTGCCAATTCTATGTACATCATGCTTTTTCCATTATGTTATTCGACTGGTGAAGCTTACTTATAGCATGCAGTGTTAACGGAAACATATTGTCACTGTTGGGGTAGATCACGGACAAGTAGCACATTTGTTAGTTACGCTATTTTTGTTTCAGTTGTCACTACATTCTATAAGAAACCATCATAGGAAAAGGAATAAGAGGTGTTGTGGACCTGTAGGATGAGGAATGCAAAGGAAAATAAACAAATTAAAGAAAGACATGCTGTTAGGAAAGTGGAAGCCATAAGGGGAATAATTTGCAAAAAAATTTGCAGAAGCAAAAAGATAAGGAAGATAATCTGAAAATGGGATCTGAAACAGAGGATGGATATATGTGACAGAAGAGGAATATGAAAAGAAGATAGTAGGAATGGGTAATGGAAGAGAAAGAATTGGTGCATTTGTGGATCCTGCCTATAGGGCTCATACAGGAGAGACTTTATACACTGGCCAGATTGGAAAAGGAACAGAAGAAAGAGTACGGAGAAGAAGCAACATAGGTGATCCATGTGGATCAAGAAATGCAGAAAGAAGCTTGAAAATTTATGGGAAAGCTGCCTAGCTGTCTGTTTTGAATGCAAAAAGGTAAGAATTGTAGAGGGGGGATTGTGAAATACTGTCAAGATTGGATTGGTATGATAAAAGTTAGGTTGCTATAAATGGGAGTGCATTGAAGGGGGAAGAGAGGCTGGAAATGGAGGAAACATAGTTTTTTGTGACCGTCACTACTCCGCTGCAGTAATCAAGGAGCCTCAATCCTCACCACTGACACATGTGAGGGGATGGCCACTAGGAACAAAAGTGAATACATGCAGTATTTTCAGATGCAGCTCTCTGCACCAAGCACAATTTCCCTTAAGAGCACACAGGGAACATACTCCAGACCTGAGGCTGAACTCTCTCTCCAGGCCCCAAACAAGACACCACACTGGTCACTTTGGAGCTCTGTGTCCCTGTTCCAAGTAGTTCATACACGCACACACACACGCACACACACGCACACACACCCCTACCTGGGAAAGGCTGGCACAGATTTATCAGCTGTGCCCCCTCTGCTCAGACTATAAGATAATTATGCTGCCACCATTCAGCTACTTTAAGGCTTTTACATGGGTACCCAATTATACTGAGTAAAATTAATACTAATACTAATGCAAATGGTAGAATTTGATCAATGCAGCAAGGCTTTCAGGAGCAGCCACAATGTCACTAAAATAAGCATAAGTACTCTAAAGGTGTTTAAAAAGTATTCTGTAAAAGACCAGCCACAATGAAAGGTATAGAAATATTTAATAATAAAATAGAAAACATAAGAATACTGAATATCTAGTTAGAATAAACACCAGAGTTTCAGTCACAGGAGATATAAAAAATAAAACTGTTGGATAGATTCACACAAATGCAGAAAAACAATACTTAACTAATCTCACTATATTTTCCTGACTGACTAAAATTACTGTTCCCTAGTTAAGTTACTTACTACAGCAAGGCAAGATGAGGTGTGTGGTTGTATGAGATATCTTTCCTGTCAGGTTCTGAAGAACAAAGTGTTGCTGCGAGAGTTCTGTCATATCTCTCACTAGAATCTAAAAAAAAATAATTACAGTGCTGATTATAGAATATCACATCTGGTCACCCGACTCTGGTACAATACACACCCAGAGCTTTGCTAAGATCTGTTGCAGAAATCTGATAGCTATAAAAATTTCAAAAACGTTCACCCCTAAAGACAATGCAGTAAGATTCCTACTCCTGCTTTTCCCAGACATTTTTTGTCTCTGGCTGGAATCAGACCTGTAGGATAAAATCTTTATGGCCTAAACCAACCAATTTAATTTTCATCCTATTTTTTTAAAATGAGCTGGACTGAGATTAACTTCTTTCCTTCCAGAATTCTCTGTTAAAACATATGCATTTAATCAGTTAAAATACTGTCTGACATAAATGTGCATCTCATTTCTGTCTAGCAAGACCCACTATTGATGCATTTTTAACACAAGCGAATTTACAAATACATTTTAACAGAAGCATCTGTACAAATTAGTGTGATAGTCAAATTACATAAATTTATTTACAAAACTCCAGCTAGCTTTGCTAGCATATGTTACAAATGCACTGCTGTGTTCTCCCTGGCACAGATGGCACTACCTCATATCATCACAGTGTTAACAAAACGTGATAAGGACCTTCGGGATAGGAAGGGGATTGGAGTAAATAAATAGGGGGCAAAGTCGAGGTGTAATTTACTCTGACCCAGAAAAATGAGTTATTAGAAGACAACTGATTAGGGAACACAATAAGGATAACTGGAAAAAGAAATTATGGAAGTGGGAAGGGACATTATGGAGGACAAGCGAGATTAGGGAAAAATGGGAGACTGTTTATGGAAGTGAAGGGAAGAAAGCTGACTTTGTTCCTCCAAAGGAATTACTGAGAGGAGCTTATGGCAGGCAGAGCAGGTACACAAGTACACTATGGATGTGATTCATTGGAGTTTCCAGTCTGTTTTAGTCTAATGATTCATTTACACCTCTTCTAGATGCAGGAGTGCCTCAGGATCAGGCAGTTTGTTACTAAGACACCTGGCAGAAAGAAGAGTCACTTTAATGCGATCAAGTTTAGGATCAAAGGAGTTCACTAAGGTGCGATACCCATTAGATGAGCATTGCCTAAAAAAGGCACATTGAGGACAGCAAATGCTTTTGGCAGTAAGTAGAACCCTAGAACGACAGATGCTGGTCATCCTTGGCAAAATGAGTAGGACTATTTATCATCTCTTCCCAGGCTGATATATACTGAATCCCTCTAAAGGACAGCAGATAGCAAGACAGTTGTTAAATTAGCTTGAGTGTAAAACGTGTTAAAGACTATATTTGTAAAAATCAGTAAATCAAAAAGAGATCATCTTGGGTGGAGTGTATACAGAGATTAAACTAACATTAGCAAAATATTTGAAGCTATATCAGTTTCTATGGAATCTATTCTGTGCTGAGGAAATTATTTCTTAATGTAGTTAGTGAATTAAGCCGACACAACCTTCCCAATAACTTTAGCTAGAATACGCATTTGCTTTAATTTAAGGTTACTAGAATGTACTGAAGGCAAATCACCCATGGATGATTTTTGGTACCACACAACACACTTCAGTCCACCACAAAAAAGCATAATATAGCAGTAGTTTTATTCTGTCTGTACAGAACCCATCACTAAATACTAAGTCTCCTATGGTATAGCAACTCAGATAAAAATTATTTTTTTCCATGTCAGTATAAAGTTGGAGGTAGTAATTTAGAGATTCAAGGTTGTGGGTGCACAGAGCCTTCTTGGCAGGTACACTCAGACCCCCTAAAAAAAAGTTTAAAATAGGCTGTTCTTCATTTGTATTGTATCAGTCGGGGCAGTTGATGGTAGTTAGTAACTTCTCCATCAGTAAAACAAAGTGGAGTCAGGCTTTCCAGATATGTGAAACTGTGACTGTGGTAATACAGAGGTACTCTGAAATCATACTAGATTAATTTTGTCTCCATTCTGCAAGTCACAGGCTGCATTGTTGTAAGTATTCTTACAGAGCACACGTATAGCTTCATTTGATGTGAGAGGGCAAGATTAAGGTATAGTTTACAACCATCCCAAGTGAAGGTTATCAGTATTGTTGACGTTTGCAGTAGTTTTTGCCACTCCTGCCACAGTTTGATTTCCCTTTTTCAATGAGTATTTTTATACTCCATGGTTTTACTGGAATGAGTTTTTGGCTTCCAAAATAAGTATTTATCAGAAGCAGCACCATTGTCTTCACTGATTACTTTTTAAGACTGTACTATATCATCAAGACCAACCCGCGGTGGTGGTGCTGCGGTAGCATTGTCGCTTCATAGTAAGACGCTGTCCAGTTCGATTTCTCAGCTAGAGCGTCTTCTGCGTGGAGGCATGCGTGAATGGGCGTACCTTCGTTGAAGGTTGTGCATCAGGGCTGGTAACTCGGCACGTAAAAATCAACTACCAATCATTAGCGGACCGGAGTTCCGCTGTGGCGACCCCTAACCGGGAAAAGCCGAAAGACACAACAACTATACCATCAAGACCAGCCATGTTGTTCGGCAGAATTTTGAATAACTTTGTTTAGAACAGATATTTTAGAACCTAATCTTTGTACTTTGCTTTCAGAAATGGTAGCATGTGAAAGAATTTGTAATCCTTCAAAGAAAAAATAATTACACACCCAGTTGTGCATGTCTGCGTGTGTGTGTGTGCACGTGTGCGTGTGTGTGTGTGTGTGTGTGTGTGTGTGTGTGTGTGTGTGTGTGTGTGTATATATATATATATGTATATATATATATATATATATATATGTATATATATATATATATATATATATATATATATATATGTTCACTTCAAAATCCTGAAAGCTCAAAATCCTGAATCTGAAAATTCCGAACTCAAAATCCTGAAAACTCATAATACTGAATCACATAATATTGAAAAACATACAGGACACCAACACTGACTGTATTGCAGCTACACTACACTGCGCATACACTACTATCTATCCACTTAACTTAACCCAGACCCTAACCCTAAGGTTCATCACTATCGCACACTCACCTCACCCGCGCCCTAACCCTAACTTACTTAACCCGCCCCTAACCCCAAATTTTGTCACTATCGCACACTCACTTCACCCGCGCCCTAACCCGAACATCCGCACAATCACACACCAGTGTTGGTGTCCTGTATGTTTTTCAGTATTATAAGATTCAGTATTTTGAGCTTTCAGGATTTTGAGTTTGGGATTTTGAGATTCAGGATTTTGAAGTGAACCCATAGATATATATATGTATATGTAGATATAGCTATATATATATATATATATATATATATATATATATATATATATATATATGAAGAGTGTATATATTCATTTTTTGTTATATGTAGCCATAGATTGTATCAAAATACTACTGGTATTTCATATATGTGTTACAGTTTTGTTAATCAGATCATAGTTTGGAATTCTGTGACCAATACACCAATATTACACATGGGAGGTGTAAATCTGGTGTGTTTAAATCTAAGAACACAGGTAATTTGAGCAAACAGCGCTAAGTATTTCTGTTTTCCTTTACTGAGTCTTCCAATGACTGGGGCAGTTAGTCTACAAGATACTGCTTTTAAATCAGATTGTATCAGATTATGCTTTTAAACTAAAAAACAGTTCTTGAGATTTAGTATTTAGAGTAAAATACAGCCAGTGCTGGTTTATTGTGTAAATCTTTAAAATAACTAAACGTGCATATTTTGCACACCTCAGTCTGTATATGTGTAATGTGAGAGGAGCTATTAATGATTTGTATTGTTTATATAAAATATTCCCTGAGGATTTTTGTGAATTTTCCCTGTCACCAGTGTCATTGACACACCTCTTCATTGCGTGTTGACTAGGTAGGGCTTATATTATGAATGCTGCAGTTTATGCTTAAGACTCTGAATGAATTGTTGGTTGGCCCGCCTTCTGACAGAGTAGCTTGTGAAACTCTCAGTCAGCAGGATGATACAGCAGTGACGTTTCAGAATACAAAGGACTGAAAGAGCTTTGAGTTCATGTAACGTAACGTGTGCATGATTTTCCATCCCTGTCATTTGCATAAAAAAAAAAAAAACTTCATGAAACTGAAGTTATTGTATTGTCATAAGTTTCTTTTAAAATGCATTTTCTTTCGTTTGCAGTATCAGTATTTAGGTGTTTTTTTTTTCTGTAGATCATGTATATACTTCAACATTTAGTTGCTTTACTGAGCCAGTGTGCAGATATGACTATCAATGCCGTTCTGGATAAAAATAGTCCATACTGGCATATTTCTGTTTCCCACCCCCCTCCCTCCGAGTGCGGGGGGGGGGTTAGCTCACTGAACATAATCAACATGAAGTTTGTGCGTCTTCCCCTCCACAAAGCCCAGAGTTTGACTAGCTGCATCATTTACTCAGTTGTGTATTAGACAAACTTCTTTCATCTCATTCTGCTGTCCTGCTGCCAGGATGGAGCTCAGACTACCAAAATGTGTAAGATGGTGGTAAACAGTCCCCTGTACCATTCTGAAGAGTAGCAGTCAAGCACAGTTTTCTTGGCACTTCACTAGGAATCAGCAGAATAGTGAGTAAGTTGATCAGTGACATTATAGCTGTAACAGTTATTTAAACTTCCATGCTTTAGATACACAATTCCGACATGTATGACTGCAGTCTTCATATTGCAGATCACGGCTATCGAAGACCTTGACTTTTTAAACTGGGACTAGTATCAGCTTAGCACCACATCTACTGTTTCATCTGCAAAATGAGTCCGTGTTAGAAAGGAAAAGTAAGGAAGAAAGCTTTGAGACCATTGTCACTGCCAGTGTCTGGCAGTGGTGGATATGACATGTAACATAAGGAGTTGCTAAAGGGCTCATTTTAAGTATGTTGTGCATGAGCAAGACTGCGAAAGGTGAGAATTTCAAACACAAGGGCTAGGGCTTCTAGACCTGGCCCTTCTTCAGAGACTTCTACGTAGTAGTGTTTTTCACTTTCTGTATGTACAGGTAATAATCACATATATGTGAAATCAAGTGAAGAGGTACAAAACTGGCAGTAAGTCTACAGAGTGAGGTTGGGAGTTCAAGTGCAGCTTCTGTTTATTCACATAGGTCAGTGGAAGCTGCAGTGGACAGTAAGGAGCTCTCCCACCCTCAATCCTCTGACATAGACTTCTTTTATTTGTCCATTAACAATTTCATTATGAAGACAAAGATGGTCCTTGCACCCATTCTTTGGCTCTCTGTTTTACTTTTCCTGTACTGGACTTGTTCTAGATAGTGTTGGATAGCTGAGTCAGTGTGTGACAGGTACATTAACCAGCAACTGTCTGTAGTGCCCATGGTTGGTTCTGAACAGGGCTTTTCAGTTTTAGCCCACTTCAGGTGTGTGCCTTCTAAGTGCTTACTAGACTACAGCATCATTCTACTCAACACGTAGCTTCACTCATGTCTCCTGTGCTTTGAGAAACCTAGCACAGTCGGTACAGAGGGGGTTTGGATTTACCCATTGACATCAAATGTCTCTAGTTTAGAGGAATCTGAGGGGATAAAAGTTTTAGAAAATGACTTGTAGTAAAACTTTATCCTTTGTTAATTCCCATCCAGAATACCCCTTCCTCAGGTAATGTCTTGGATTAATGAAGACATCCTTAGGGTGACCTATTCTTTGCCATTCCACTACAAAGTGCTTGAATACTTAGCTGGGAAGTTTGACACAAATATGAGTTACTGTCCCCTGTGTAATATTTAAGGATGCCATATTTGCAGCTTGGAAACATCTTTATTCAATGCCTTTAGCTCTAAAGAAGCAAAACCGCTTGTTACAGTTATAGTCTCAGTGGTCATCTGATTTTAGTGTGCATATGTGTTATTTTCTTAACTCAAACTGAGTCCAGAAGCCTCAACTCCTGACCCCTGGCAATTAGTCCAATGCAGAACACAGTTTATATAAACAAAAATCTGTGCTTCTGTGACTTTTGACTTTAGATTCCAAAATTACCTGACCCATATATCATCTTCCAGGCATTTGACATGGAATAAACCGTGGAAACTTTTCCTTCCACCATGACTAATTTGGAGCTAGTGAAAAGACCCTGCAACACTATACCAGTGGTTTATCTGATGAAGTTGTCAGGACTCCAGCTACTGTTACCTACCTTCAATGAACAGTACAGCTGAGGCAATTTTCCTATCATTGGGATCATTGCCAGACTATTCTGGATGCCCCTCCCTTCATCTTTGGGATCTCTTCTCAAGAGGTCAAATAATATCTCTAGGGGTAGGGGGTGGAGTCTGTCTTGGGTGGAAAGTATGCCTCCTTTCATTCCTAACATGGACTTCCTGTTTGATAGGATAAAGCCTTTTGAATGCCTTTGATAACCTGTCAGGATCATGCCTTTGTTTCTGTGTTCCAGCTAACTCTTAAGCAGTCTCTTTGGCCAGCCATCCTAGCAGCAGTCTCGACTATCCTGCCCAAAGACCCTCCAATTAAAAACGTTGTTCTCTAAATTCACCTTGATTTATAAAGCCAGTACCTAAAACAGTTGCGCTCCAGAGGTTTTAGAATTGGGCCACATCTCTGGGGTGTTGCTCCTTCCCCTGCTGCTTGTAAGGTAGTCTCAATATTTGGATACATTTTCATTTAGCTTCACTATGTGTTATCACTGCTCACTTGATCAGATTCTGACTTCCAAACAACTGGTCAAATTTGCATTTGCTCATAGGTTGTATCCTTGACATATAACCAAGGAGGGTCACTGTTCTTGTGAGACTCCTGTGCACCGTTTTGGAGGATGTGGTGAATTTGCTCCCATATGTAGCTTTGCCCCTCTACAAAAATGCTTGTTTTGATTTGTGCAGGCTGTTTGTAGATTAATTTGTTTTGGTCAGTTCTGATTTAGGTATGTAGAGGTGTGTGTGTTTATGTATGTGTGTGAATATATATATATATATATATATATATATATATATATATATATATATAGAATGCCGACTTTCATATGGTCAACGCCATATGATTGACATTCCGAAAGACCTACATCCTGAAATAGCACCATTTACCTACCTGCAAACAAAGTAAAACTGTGTTATGCAGGGGGACAAGCCCTCCTGCACCCCTACACCCCCTGCTAATTAAATATTCTTACTCCGAGATCACACTACATTGCAGGAAAAGGGAATCTCCCAGTCCCGCACTGTAGAGGGATCTCCGCTATCATTTGTCGGCCTTTCAAACGTTCGCTCATATGGTGTAGGCCATATGAGTTTCGAACATTTGAAAGTTTGAACAAATGAAGGGCTCCCATATATATATATATAGATATATATATATATATATATATATATATATATATATATATATATATATATATATATATATATATATATATATATATATATATATATATATATATATATATATATATATATGTGTGTGTGTGTATATGTATAAAAAAATATATATATGGGATCCATTAATATGTTCGAAGTTTCATTACTTCGAACCCCACCTCACCGAGTCCACTTGTTCGAAGTAGTGAAACTTTAAACATTGACTTCAGCAGTCACACTACAGCACGGAATGGGAATATTCCCTTTTCCCCGCTATAGTGCGATCTCGGAGTTGATATATTTAAGTAGGTGGGGTGGGGGGTGCAGGGGGGGTTGCCACCCCTTGCAAAAACATGTTTGTGTTTTTTTTTTTTTTTTTGGGTAGCCTGGGGAACTAAACTTCAGCGAAAGTGTACTTTCGTTTAAGTGGACTTTCGCTGAAGTGTAGGGTCTACTCTATTTCATAGAAGTGTATTTTTGATGTAGAGCAGTAGACCCATATAGATATATATATATATGTGTGTGTGTGTGTGTGTGTGTGTGTATGTATGTGTGTGTGTGTGTGTGTATATATATATATATATATATATATATACACACACACACACACACACACACACACACACACACACACACACACACACACACACAGAGTGAGTATAAAAAGTGTACACACCCCTGTTAAAATGCCAGGTTTTTGTGATATAAAAAAGTGAGACCACAATAAATCATTTCAAAACTTTTCCCACCTTTAATGTGACCTGTAACCTGTACAATTCAATTGAAAAACAAACAAATCTGTTAGGGGAAAAATATAAAAAAATAAAAAATGTACAATAAGCTGGTTGGATAAGTGTGCACACCCCTAAACTAATACTTTGTTGAAGCACCTTTTGATTTAATTGCAGCATTCAGTCTTCTTGGGTAGGAGTCTTATCAGTATCCCACATCTTGACTTGGCAGTATTTGCCCACTCTTCCTTGCAAAATCGCTCCAAATCTGTCAGGTTGCAAGGGTATCTCTTGTGCACTGCCCTCTTCAGGTCACCCCATAGATTTTCTATTGGATTTAAGTCTAGCCTCTGGGCCATTTCAAAACGTTAATTTTCTTCTGTTGAAGCCATTCTTTTGTTGCTTTGAATGTATGCTTAGAGTCATTGTCATGTTGAAAGGTGAAATTCCTCTTCATCTTCAGCTTTCTAGCAGATGCTTGAAGGTTTTGGGCCAAAAGTGACTGGTATTTGGAACTGTTCGTAATTCCCTCCACCTTGGCTAAAGTCCCAGTTCCAGCTGAAGAAAAGCAACCCCAAAGTATGATACTGCCACCACCATGCTTCACCATGGGGATGGTGTTGTTCTGGTGATCCGAAGTGTTGTTTTTGCTCCAAACGTACCTTTTGGAATTGTGGCCAAAAAGTTCAACCTTGTTCTCATCAGACCATACACATTTTCCCACATGCTTTTGGGAGACGATGTATTGTTTTGCAAATTTATCCAGACCTGGATGTTTTTCTGTGTAAGAAAAGGCTTCCTAAATGCAAACATATCCCATAGGCCAGACATATGGAGAATACAGGAGATTGTTGTCACATGTAGTACACAACCAGTACTTGCCAGAAATTCCTGCAACCCCTTCAGTGTTGCTGTAGATCTCTTGGCAGCCTCCCTGACCAGTTTTTATCTTGTCTTTTCATCAATTTTGGAGGGACGTCCAGTTCTTTGCAACGTCACTGTTCTCTCATATTTTCTCCACTTTGTGGTCACTGTCTTCACTATGTTCCATGATATATCCAGTGCTGTGGAATTATTTTTGTACCCTTCTTCTGACTGATACCTTGCAACAATGAGATCCTTTTGATGCTTTGTAAGCTCTCTGTGAACCATGGCTTTTGCTGTAGCAGACAACTGAGTAAATGTCAGGAAAATCCTACAGGACAGCTGAACTTTATTTGGGGCTAATCAGGTCTTGTTTTGGAGCATGCGCAGTTCCATTTCAACTTTTTTTTTGGAGATTTGTCAGTTATCCTCTGTCGATATAGTGATAGTGAGATTGACATTTGGGTGTTTAGGGTGACATGCCGCGGTGGTATGGCGGTAGCGTTACCTCACAGCAAGAGGTTCTCCCGTTCGATTCTCGGCTGGGCTTGGGAGTGCCTTCTGTATGGAGTCTGCATGTCCTCCCCACGGTTGGGTAGTGTTGCAAAGACATGCGTGCGTAAATGGACGTGCCTTTGCTGAAGGTTGGGCGTCGAGCTGGCACCTCGGCGTTTCATAAAAATCTACTGCCAATCATTAGCAGACCGGAGTTCCGCTGTGGCGACCCCTTACCAGGAAAAGCCGAAAGACAAGACGTCCTAGAAAGATATGCGATTACAACTGAAAATATTTATGAGGACACCTTTCATTCTTTTTCAGTTAAACTGCTTTCCATTCTGCAGTCTTTGAAACCAGCAATTAACCAGAAAGTGTAAAAATTTAATCAGTCTGCTCTTTCTTCCAGGGGATTGCTATATTGGGTAGTGGTACAGAGAAATTGTGTTCTCCTGCTGCTGCTCTGCTTTGTTTGAGTGGGCCTTTTATATTGCAACATCACGTGCTGATATGAGTGGCCTACTTGAAGTGCTTCCATGCCATTAGCTTGTGACATACTTGCTCACTTTTACTTGCTATAAATGACTGAGCTTTCTGAATTATCTAGCTTTCCCAGCATCTTACCATACTGAAATGTATAGCCCCACCAGAGCCCAAGATTTAACCCTAGAAGTTCCACCCACTCCCTAAACCTAAATCAGCATTCTCTAATTCTAAAACTTCCTTCCTGCTTCCTTAACATAAATGTGACAACTTCATATCTCAGACTCGCACATCTATGTCTTAAACTTCCTTTCTCATTTAATCTTGGACAATCAGTCCATACCTTCAAGATTTACATCTTCTCTCCACACTTCTGTATGCCTCTCCTGTATTCTCTTTCCTCAATATAGGTGACATTAATAAACTCTCCGTGACTTATAAGTCACATTGCCAGATTTGTAACCGGTGCCCCCTATAGAACTCATCACTGTAGTAACCTAAAGAAACTTGACTGGTTAGAACTACCTAATATTCTCAAACTTAACCAACTCTCTGAAGCATACAAAATCATTAAGGATCCAGACAGAACCCCCTCACTAAATAATCTACTGACCCCCTACTCCAACCTATATACTCTTCGCTCCTCAAAAAGACTACTGGTCCAAACCATCAAATCCAACAACAAGGGAGGGGATGCTCTCTATGCCAATTCTATAGGCAAGACTTGGAACTCCTTACCTAATAACCTAAGACTTACTAATTCACTATCTCAATTTAAAAAACATCTTACCCAATTCCTTAAGACACATTGGCTATGTCCATGTGTAAACCAAGACTAGGCTCCTGTCAATACAGCACATCCTACATTAATTGAAAAATTTGGGTTACTCCAAATTCCTATACTATCTGAACATTAATCCTGTCTTGTTCTATAATAGCAAGTAGCTTCTTTATCATCCCTCTGAACTCCTGTAAGGTAATGTTCTGACTCTGTACATAGTTACTCTAATGTGTTGAGATGCATTGGTATACTCAGAGTTGCTATTTTTTCTGTACTAAGGCTAATAGCAGCCTAACTATGAATGTTTATTATTTTGTAACTAGTATCTTTCACATCTTTGTAATTTGTAAGCTTAAGTTACCTATATTTTATTGTATTGTATTTTTCTTTGTGGAGCTTTTCTCCCCGGGCCTCCGCTGAAAATGGACATGTATCCAGTCGGACCATCCCGGTCAACAAATGTAAAATAAAATAAATAAATAAATAAATAAATAAATGACTACATGAGCACCTGTAAGTTCTACCATGGAGTTTAACAAGTCAAGCTCCTGTATTGCCATGATCACTCATTGACTTCCCTAGTCCACTACTCTTTTCTACATTTGCAAGTTATATCTTAACTTGAGAGGGTTCAACCTTGATCCTTTCATCAGCTGTTAATATAGAAGGTGGCAGAAGTGTTTTGACAGGTGTCTTTGAAGGTGAAATAAAGGTTTGAGAACTGCATCTCCCACACAAGTACAGACTGGAGGCCAGCCTGCACGTAGATATTGACCTTCTGATTCCCTTGGCTGCAGTTAAACTCAGACCTCAGGCTGATTCTATTCATTCTTATGAATAAAAACTGTTGGACTTCTTCCATCTGTCTTCACAGGCCCACAGTTATAATTATTTACTACGCAGTGGTAGGCCATGTGCTCTCTGATTCACATAGCATCAGTGTGTACCTTTGGGGAATACCATTCCATACCATTAAAGTCCTCTCACATTCTGGCATACATCTGTTTGGTATTTTCCCATGTTCTGAGTGGCCACTGCCTGATCCTCACTCCCATCTACCACTCATTTAGCACTCAAGCACTGAGTGGGCAGTTTACACCTGTTACATGTGCTAGCTTAGAGTTGTTTACCTCCATCCTCTGAATCAGTATAGGAGAAGCATTTAGAGAAGGCTCAGATCCTTTATCTGAACCAGAAAAGGACAGTGAAAATTTGCAATTTTGTTCTGCCCTTTAGATGACTGCTGTTATGTGGAAGCTTAAGGTCATGAGTCTTCTATGGAATTGCTGACTACCCTGTGCATTCACCCCTAAACATATTAAACCAGTCTTTGAAAAATGACTGTGGAACATTGGACCATCCCAACTTTGGATACTGCCATTAATGATGATATTATTGTGGCCTGGAAGCAACCAGATTGTGGTCCTTCAGCTCCTAAAAAAGGTTATATGTTCTCTATGTGTCATGTGGAATGGAAAAACATTATGCAGACTCCTAAGACAAATTCCTTTATGATATGTTTTAGCCCTGCACAGACTGCAAAAATTTTCCACTTTGCTGTCAGGCAGTGAGTCTGAAGCTTTAGATAAGGTGGGCAGAGAATGAACCCACTACTAGTCTGAGCTTTAGGATCCTAATCTGCCTGTCTCATCTGTCCCATTCATAGGCTAACCTTATGGACAAGGTTGGAAATGCTGCAGTCCTCCCCGTTTCTGTGTTTATAAAGCTTGTAGTTTGAGCCCTTATTATGACTGTTTCAGTGGGTTTACATGTATTGACTGTCACATTAATTGCATCATTGCTTTTGCCAGAGCAACGCCATTCTGGATATTCCTACACTGGATGACATTGGTCTGGCCTTCTCCAGGGAAAACCAGAAATGGGCTGTTTTGGACCTTTGCAAAAGATCACTGAAGCACTAAAGACCTGCAGAAGAGAGAACAGGTATGTGACAGAATGCTGGGTCTTTATTGCACTGCAGTCTGGCTTCCTCCTCTTCTTATAAGCCATCTCCATACCATAAAAAGAGGAAGCCCACTGTCAAACATAGGCGGGCAGTCAATAGTCTCAATGCCTTGCATTGTCTTCCCAAGTTATCCAGTAAAAAGAGCACAGGGTACACTCAGGAGTTCTGACTAACCTGCAGAACTGCATGTGATAGGCTGATTCTGTGAATTTTCCTCATTTTGGTGAAACATCACCAGAACATAGTTTTGAATGACTGCATCTTGGAGGTGTTAAGCTCTTGGGTCTGCCACAAGATTGGGAGAGCTCTGAAGAGCTCCTGGAATAGACCCAGCTTGACTCCTCAATATGAGTGTAGAACCTGTTCTTCCCCAAAGATGGGAAAACTGTTTCTATCCCTTCATTGTTCCCAAGAGGTTTGGAGGATATTTTACAGTTAACTCACATGTGACTCACATTTATGGACTGTTTCACTGAAAATTCTTAAAATCAAATGAATCTAAAATGCTGTTGCAGAAGGGGGCGAGTCCACTCTCATTAGACTACAGATGATTTCAACCCCTGCACCCCATTATTTACAATTAACTCTGAGGTTATGCATCTTCATTGTATGTAGAAGAGTTTCAACATTGTGGTCCCTTACATAATGTGGGCTCACTTATGTTTACAGTAAGTGTGGTAATGGTGAGTTCTGCTGCATTCTACAGGTTTATTGACTTCAACATGTTCATCTAACATATCACATTCCAAGTGGAGAACTGCCCACAGGGTCATGCTGTTTTTCCACAGGGTGCCTGAGTGGTGTCACTGGTGGATACAATGGACACCTTTAGAAACATCATTGTTTAGGCGTCTTTCCAGAGGTTCCATTGATTTGCTTTGAGTCAACACCATTTTCACTACTGGGAATTATCATATTTGCCAAGTGTGCTTACCAAGGTTTTTTCCTTGCTGGCAGAGGACTCTCAGAAGAAGGGTCTCCTGGTAACCCTGTCAAAGGATTACTGGGTAGCAACCCTTTTCCTGGGGTTCACCTTAAACTGGGAAGAGTGCTGTTTGGCTCCATCTCAGATTACTTTTTTGATGGAATTAAGTTAAATAATTTTCACACTCTGTTGTTCCTGCAGAGAGACCCTAGGAGATGGTAGCCATAGCGTCCTGGGTGAGCCACCCAACTAGGTCGCATTTTAAATACTACTGCTGTACTTAGTCTACATGACATTTAGTATTTTCTCTGTTTCTTTTGCCTGCCATCAGATGAGGATGCTGAGGAGCTGCAGGGCCTCTTCCTCCATCATAAAAACAAGTAATCTATTCCTATCCTTCCCATGTTCCAAAAGGTTTTTTTTTTTTTTGGGGGGGGGTCCTATCATTCTAAACATTAACAACTTCACTAGGCACATCCATAACATTAAATTCTTGATGGCGACCCTCCAAAGGATCATTTCCCTGCTTCTGTAGGCAGCTTGGATGGTGCTGTTGGAAATTGCAGACACTTTCTGGTACATCAGTTATTGGTAGCTTTAGATGAGTTTCCTCTCAGTTCACCATGGGCAAGTACCACTTTCAGTACGGGGTACTGCAGTTTGGATTCTGTTTTGCACCCATTTTGTTCACTGGGGCAGTTGACAGGGTGGCAGAAATTTTTTCAAGAGAAGTCTTCTGATATTCCCTTACTCAGTCAACTGTTTCTTCACAGTGTTGTACAGTATGGCAGGCCCTGCAATTCAGAGTGAACTGGGAGACATCATCAACCTGGATATTCATTGTCGTTTGTAAATGTCTGTTGAGAGGGCCCAAGATGTCATTGTCATGACAGCCTCATTAAGGACACAAGGTGTTCAAGGATAAAAAATTTTTGCTATTCTAGGATCTCATGCTGATCGCAGTCTCACTGCTTCAGGTTTCTTCATTGTGATGAGATATACAGTGCAGCTTCAGATATCTTTTCATGGTATCAGACCCATGTCAACAGGCTCTGGTGTGGTGTACTGTTCCAGCTAATCTCAGTTTAGGAATACCCGTCCTGCTTTTGTTCTTATCACATATTTTGGTAATGTGTACTTAACAAACTGCAAAATGAGTGCACATCTTGGGGAGGGGGGGGGGGAGTAGCCTGCATATAAATTTGCCTAATTATGCTGAGGGCACTTCTGTATAAAAGGTTGGACACTAAGGAGGGAGAAAAGGACCTGTACCGATTGGCTAGACAGAGGGACCGTGCTAGTAAAGATGTGCAGCAGGTAAGGGTGATAAAGGATAATGAGGGAAACATACTCACAAGCGAGGAGAGTGTGTTAAGCAGATGGAAAGAGTACTTTGAAGGGCTGATGAATGAAGAGAATGAGAGGGAGAGAAGGTTGGTTGATGTGCGGATAAAGAATCATGAAGTGCAATGGATTAGCAAGGAGGAAGTAAGGATAGCTATGAAGAGGATAAAGAACGGAAAGGCTGTTGGTCCAGATGACATACATGTGGAAGCATGGAGGTGTTTAGGTGAAATGGCAGTGGAGTTTTTAACTAGATTGTTTAATGAAATCTTGGAAAGTGAGAGGATGCCTGAGGAATGGGGAAAGTGTTTTGGTACAGATTTTTAAGAATAAGGGTGATGTGCAGAGATGTAGTAACTACAGAGGGATTAAATTGATCAGTCACAGCATGAAGTTATGGGAAAGAGTAGAGTAGTGGAAGCTAGGTTAAGAAGGGAGGTGATGATTAGTGATCAGCAGTATGGTTTCATGCCAGGAAAGAGCACTACAGATGCGTTGTTTGCTTTGAGAGTGTTGATGGAGAAGTACAGAGAAGGTCAGAAGGAGTTGCATTGTGTATTTGTGGATTTAGAGAAAGCATATGACAGGGTGCCTAGACAGAAGTTGTGGTATTGTATGAGGAAGTCGGGAGTGTCAGAGAAGTATGTAAGAGTGGTACAGGATATGTATGAGGGTAGTGTGACAGCGGTGAGGTCTGCGGTGGGAGTGACGGATGCATTTAAGTTGGAGGTGGGATTACATCAAGGATCAGCTCTGAGCCCTTTCTTATTTGTAATGGTGATGGACAGGTTGACAGACGAGATCAGACAGGAGTCCCCATGGACTATGATGTTTGCAGATGACATTGTGATCTGTAATGAGAGTAGGGGACAGGTGGAGGAGACCCTGGAGAGGTGGAGATATGCTCTAAAGAGAAGAGGAATGAAGGTCAGCAGGACTAAGACAGACTATATGTGTGTGAATGAGAGGGAGGATAGAGGAATGGTGAGGATGCAGGGAGTAGAGGTGGCGAAGGTGGATGAGTTTAAATACTTGGGATCAACAGTTCAGAGTAATGGTGAGTGTGGAAGAGAGGTGAAGAAGAGAGTACAGGCAGGATTAAGTCGGTGGAGAAGAGTGTCAGGAGTGATTTGTGAGAGACCAGTAAGAGTGAAAGCGAAGGTCTTCAAGAGGGTAGTGATACCAGCTATGTTATATGGGTTGGAGACAGTGGCACTGACAAAAAGGCAGGAGTCAGAGCTTGACGTGGCAGAGTTGAAGATGTTAAGATTTGCACTGGGTGTGACGAGGATGGACTGGATTAGGAATAAGTGTATTAGAGGATCAGCCCAGGTTGGAAGGTTTGGAGACAAAGCCAGAGAGGCAAGATTACGTTGGTTTGGACATGTGCTGAGGAGGGATGCAGAGTAAATTGGGAAAAAGATGCTAAGGATGAAGCTGCCAGGTAAGAGGAAAAGAGGAAGGCCTAAGATGAGGTTTATGGATGTGGTGAGAGAGGACATGCAGGTGGTTGGTGTGACAGAGCAAGATGCAGAGGACAGGAAGAAATGGAAACAGTTGATCTGCTGTGACGACCCCTGACGGGAGCAGCCGAAAGAAGAAGAAGAAGATGCTGAGGGCACTTCTGCAAACTCAAATTCAAGTCCTTTCTTCTGCTGTCACACAGACAAGCCTTCTTGTGATGTGTGATCTAAAAGGAGCAACATGTACTATATAACTTCTTTGCAGGGAAGTGATCCTGGTCTGAAAGTGGACAATCGTCTAGGGCTTCGCTAATACCTCCAGTAATAACCGAGAGGAGTTGAGTAATCTGGCAGATTCCCTTAGTTACAATTCTAGTTCTTTAATGGAACTGATGAGCAGGGAGGGTTGCCTAATCAGGATGTTCTGAAAGTGGGGTACCTTGAAAACTAATCTTTTTCCAACTGAAGAGAATTTTTAGCAATGTGGGGTAGGGGAGAGGCAATGAATTTTTTTTTTTTTTTAATCTACGGTAGCTGAGGAGATTCCTTGTAGGCGTTTCTTTCCTTACCTCCAATTCATAATTTCATCACAAAATTCAAAGCAGAAAGTAAAACTTTTTTTTTTTGTTTTTTGCCTCCTTTCTAGTTCAATTTCTTGTGGCCAAGGTAGTAAAAAAAACATTGTCACCCACCTTATAAGTAATGGCATGGCATCCTGGTCCAAGGAAGTCATAAGTATGCTTTTTTCATCCTTTATCAGACCCATCATTGAGTATAATATCCCTCTGGCATGTACCTGACTAGACATGTGCAACAGTTGGAACGCCCACTAAGGTTTCTTACCAGGAGAATCAAGGGTATAAATTCATTGCCCTGTGTTGATCATCTTAAAGCCATATGTCTGTACATGTTCTCCTACAGGTTACTGAGAGATCATCTATACAAGGCATCCTCGGGTCTAGCTCTATTGGACCTTTTGCATAACCACAAAATGAACAGCATCTGAACCACAAACCCCAAGGATTTAAATTTTGCTTATGACGTAAGAAAGACATGTTGGCAAGACTGATGTGTCTCAGAGGATCCCCATGCTCTGGATCAGGCTCCCATCCATGTGAAGCAGACTCAATTCCTAACCCTGTTTAAGCATAAGCTTGATCAATGGATGGGAAATCAGAAAGTCATCCTGGGTCTGGGTCCCCATATCTCAGATGGCCAGAGACAGACAGTACTACCGAAACTAACATACTCAGATGTGCGCGCGCATACACACACACAATCTCTAGAACTTCGTAACTAACATACCCTCTCATAATAAATGCCAATGATACATAGGAACACAACTGGGTTGGGTTGCAAGGCTAGGTTTGTAAAGGCCCAGGTGGTTGTTAGCCTAGCATATACCTGTGATTTCAGGAGTCCATCCCAGTACAAGGCAAGGAATAAGGTACATCTGTTTCCTTACTCAAACCTGAATTTGCTGGTATATTCCCTCTTATCCCATTATTCCATCTGGTGGATATCTTTGAAATAATTGATGCCACTAGGATGCCTTCTAGTTATCAAACCGATTCTGCAAGTGTTAGAGATTCTCCATTTGGGCAGAGAATTTTCCTCTCCTCTCCTGTCCTGTCCTTTCCAAGGCTGTGAGATTGATGGCACCTCTTGCATATTTCTGGCATCTGTTTTAATTAGTTCTGGTGACTGTGAGATTTCTCCCATTTCAATATGATGCTACTCTTACCTCTAACTTGAAAGCAAGAAAACTGTCAGGTATTATACCTTATGACCGTTTACGGGCAGGATTATTTCAGTTTCTGCAAATGCTGCCAATGTTTGAGCTGTGATGTCAAATGGCTACACCTACAGGAATAGTTAGGAATGATGTTACAGGTCTGAGTGCTGCCTGGGAATTCATATCACAGGATCAGTAGAGACTTCATCAAAACCAAAACAAATAAAATAAATCTGTCAAATTCATGTAGACCTACGAAGTAAGACACTGTCCTCTCACAGTTTATAAAACATAGCTGAAGCAAGCTCCTTGCAAGGGGCTACCCACTTTACACATCCTGTTACTTAAATGTACTAATACTAAAGTTGTACAGCCATGCAGACGAAGCAAAGACTACACCTTTACAGAAAATGTCTCACTTCCAGTCTACAGTATGCAGTCCATACTGTAGAGAAATCAACACAATTCAGACAGGTTAAAAAAAAGCAAAAAAAAAACCAGTACACCTGAAACATTAACAAAAAAAATCCAAACAAATATGATGTGTTGTACATGACACAAATCAAATCGAATTACTGTTTTAAAACAAAGTGAAAAAACAAAGCTTTCTTAAACTTTTATTCACTTTCTTAGCTTCAACAGAAGTTACTTACTTTAGACTGCAGTTAGTAAAAGTACACAATTTACTTGGCACACAAAACTTTCCCTAAAGTGTCTTTGAGGCAGCCTGCAGTTTTGCGTATTTGTTGAGGATCATCCCATGACACCAAAGAGTAATGACATCACCAGACAGTGCCGCATAAATACTTTGCAACATTTCTTTTTGTCAGGAAAGTTCTGTAGTTTTAGAGTAGGAGCTTCCTGTTTGTAGAAAAGTCAACAAAAAATTAAGGATGTTCAAAAACTATATCTGAAACCACTATATAGTAAGCCAGAACTTTTTATTTTTAATTCCATTTCCAGTGATGGAACTTGCTTTTCTAGTATATTAAAAATATTCAAGAAATGTTCCATAGACATTTGCTTTGTTTGGCCAAGGTTTTTGATTTATTGGGTTTGGGACCTAAGACATAGATTTGTCGCACTAAGGTTGGGTGAGAAGGATCTCCCTAGGTGAATTTGTTTTATTCTTCCTACAAAAAGACACAGTAATGAACAGGAAGAAAGACAATGCAGGTTCTCTTGCTGCTCAAGAAATAACATTGAAAAGCTATAAAAAAATGAATGGATCAAAAGCAGAGTCCTGAATAAAACTCAAAACGCAAATTTGATTGAAGCTAACTCAGACCCATGTTTCGGGAGATTCCTTCCTTCCATTTAGTAGACTCAAGCCTATTTTTTTTTTTGCCAACTTCTGCTGCTCCTCTGGGAGCACCACAGATGACTGCCCCTGTTTTGTCTTTCCCTCTGCTTATCAAGTGTACACAAATCTTTTTATGAGAACTGAGTATGACAAGTTAGCAGCTGTCAGAAATAAGTCAGAAACCATTATAACATTTCTTATAGCACATCAGACTCCAGAAAGATCACTGAATGTGAATCACTGTGCAGCTACCCGCTTTTTCCCATGTCTGCCAAGAAGATGCTAGTTCAGCTACATCTCTTCTACTAGCACTACTGAAGTCAGCCTAACTTAGATTAGGTTTTCCAGTATCATTTCACCCAACATTGATTAGACGGGTACTAGCCTCCCTGGCATCAGCTTTGTACACAGATACAAAGGGTGCATCCCACACTCACTGCCATCTGTGTTAGCCTGGGTGTAACTCCCTTCATTGTTCCATCTTGGCAGGTCTTAGCTTCATTGTCCAGCACCACTCCACTCCAAAATCAGATGTCCAGCCTATCCACTCTTACAAGATATAGAGTTTCAGAATTCAGACAGGTGGATAATGAAAGGTTTGAAAAGTTCTTGAGAAGCAAAATGTTTGGAACATGCTCAAGACATTGAAGTGATACGGGAGTGTATTACAGCTGTCTCTTTGGCACACAAGGATAAACTCCTAACTTGGGATTGGCCAGTGAAGGAAGATGAGAGAGAGTAACTGACACCTGTTGTCCATCATAGGGGAGGGAGGTGATCCGGTCTGTTGGCACTTGAGGTGCATGGCATGCATTGTGGATTAATTTAAATGAAAACTTGGCATTAGACAAGATGCGTGTTTACACAGCAGTACCACCCCAGAATGTGCAAAAATACAATTGGCCAATTGAAGGAGCAGTTTAACAGCCAAGCATGTCATCAGAAAGAACCTAATTTGTCTGCCCATGGCAAATCAGACATTTTGAGCTGTCACCCCCAGACTAGATTTATTTGTTTTTGTTTTTTTTAATTTAACTGGGGTGGGGCAGTAATCACAAGTAAGCAATTGTAGTCTCAGTTTGGAAATGGTAAGAAAGTCAGAGTTACATTTAGAGAGAAGCAGCAAAAGTATAATAAAATATGCATCAGTGAAGTACAATTATTAGCAAAGAAAAATGTAAAGTTTAAATATAGCTGTAACTTACATTATTTATAATTCACATTTAGTAAGTGAAGTGTCAGTTGTGATAATTGCAGGTAATTATAGATGAGCCTACCAGTAAGTTATCTATCCTTTGGATGAGGTGTTAAGGTCCCATTTGTCTGAGCTGGTGGTAATTCATGTGAGTGTAAAAGATCTTATGACACTTTTCAAAAAAGGGGGGGGGGGTAGGTGAAGTTCCCTGGTCAAATGGCCCCTAGTTGGTTTATATACCAACTTGGATCTCCCCTAAAATGGAACATCGGCCTCGTGGAACTAACACTGTCAACAAAGAGTGAGCAAATAAATTAAGTAAAGAAATTCCCTTCAACGATATGGGATGCTGTAGCACAGGGAGGGAAGAGGAAAATGAATGCACCACTGAAGTAATCCTTGAAGGATTAGTGGGCAAGAAGAAACCGTATATTTAAAGGAAATCTGTGTAAACTGATGATGAGGAAGAGACAGTTTTCCCTGCATGTCATTCTGATTACTCCAGGTTTGGTGCAATTTTAAAGCTGATGAAAAAGAGGATGAGAGCTCCACACTTATACTGTAGCATATCCCCATTGTTGAATGGGATTAGTGGGATTCAGTCCCCATCTGTGGCCCTGTTTCTCACATGTTGATGTCAGTGACCCTTCGATCATGGCAGTTCATCTTGGCAGGTCATTGCTGCACTGTGAAAGGCCAGCAGGATACCGGAGCAGACCTACTTGTAGTTCCACTAATTCTGCACACTTTTGAAGATATTACCAGAAAGGTGTGGGAACACCCTGATACTGCAGTTCCATTAATGAGGAATGAAGATTGCATAGTCTAGCCTCCTTAGGTTTGTTGGGCAGAGACTCCCAAACCTGACATCATAATCTCTGCTGCTCCTTTAAAGAAGAAGTCTGCAGCTCGCATTCCAGGCATCTGTCTTCTAGACAGAGAATCGGGATCTCTGGATAGATTGAGGAAAACAAGCTTTTGAATTCTCCAGGTTATGCAATAGCATTAAACTGCTTGATACAGATGCTATACTTTCAGTGTGAGCTGCTGGCTGAAATACGTAAGTTTGCTGGGGAAGTACCTGAAATGGCAGTTTAATAGAGGCTGAAAGCTCGGGTGTCAGTGGCCTCTCTGGTGGACAGCCTTAGAGTCTATATCGCTCATGCTACAGCAGATGAGTTGGTAGGCTGGCAGAATTCAGCTGTTTCCTATTTTAGCACATCTGGCAGCACTTTGCCATATTTACTGAAGATATCAAAGTGTTTATGGGGTTAGCAGCCCTGCAAGTTTGCCTAGGCATGAATGATTCTTTTATGTCCATGAAGGGGAAAGAGCAAACCTTTTCAGCATTGGGTTGACATTTTACCCTTCATAGTGGGTGTTCTCAGGAATACAGAAGATCCAGTGAAGGTCTTAATTCAACCAGAGCCCACACTTTCAAAAGCAAGAAGTTCATGCAAAATCAGCTGGACTATTCAGTTTTGCATGAAGGGTTGTTGCCCAAAGGCCAGATTCTTTGATTTCATTAGATCATGGCTAGCCTCTAAGTGACCAGCAGCAGCAGCCCTAATTCTTGATCTGACCACTGCAGGATGGAGGGTTTCTCGAAGAGATGCTTCCTCTATGCACCACTGCCTTTCACTGTAAAAACAGATGTGTGGGTAAGAGAGACAATGTCTGTGGCTGTCTTATAAAGGTGTCTTTTTTCTCCTAACCTGCATCAAGATACCCTCGCCAGACACTCCACATTATCCGCAAGCAGCAGTAGGGAAGGAATTGCAGATGCTTCTAATGATAGAACCATTTGTGAAGCTTAATCAGAACAGTGGAGGCTCTGATACCCCCCCCCCCCCCAGAAAAAGGCATGGGTAATAATTCCTGTTTCAAGTTGTGGCCTCAGCATGTTCATCTCCACAGAGTCCTTGTACTCTTCAGAGGGCACTGGATATGTGTTTTAAATCTTCAGGATGCTTAACTGAATATAAGTCTTGAAATAATAATAATCTTCTGAACACTACTTTTTAACTACATATATGTACTGCAAGGAGTGTGAATGAAGTGCACATTAGGAGTAGCCACCTAAATGTGACTACAGGTGGCCAATTTTTTTTTTTTTGTTACATATTGAAAGAATGTCAGACATTCTGCCAGTGCTTCTGTCCGTCTGCTTAGATGTTCTTCATTCCACATTGCTGCAGTCCTAACTATTATCAAAGTTGGTGCCTCAGTATTTAACCGGATGTCAGAAAAAGTGAATAACTGTATTTCTTGTGGGAAACAGATACCTCATAGGGATTACCATACTTTGTGTATACCTTGTTTAGAAGGTTAGACTGTGCCAGGTTAGTGTTTGGACAAAACAGCAAAGTCTTTAGGTTCTTTCTCAGTGGAGCCGGAGGTTTTGCCTGGTGTTTCTTTGGAGTCTCAGGGAGAGACTTTACTGTTACAGGATGTATCCTCTCAGGAAGTAGGCCAGGCTGAGGGGCTTCTCAGGTGGCTGTTCTTCCCTTCTGTTTCCAAGGCTTCTTTGAAACATATGCTTAAAATGGCAGAGGATTTGATTACTATGATAAGGGGTTCTATGCCTCCTGATAAGAGGCCTAGGGTGGAACCTGAGTTTGAGAGTTTTGAGCAATGCTCGGAGGCTTCTGAGTCTTCTGAGGACTTGCAGGAGTACCCTCCTTATTCTGATTCTGATGTGGATGATTCTACTTCTTGTTTTACCCCAGCATAGGCCTTTAGCTATACCTCCTGTTTTGAATGTGGTGGAAGATGTTTTTGCAGAGGCTTCCTTGAATCCTGATTCTTTGCCTCCTGCCCCAGTTAAACCGGATAGGTACTATAGGGTGCCTGAAGCTCATAAGTATCTTTTAAGAGTCCGGGCGTAAAGGTGTGAAGGCCTCAGTTGTTAAAAATCCTGTCCCTCCTGATAAAGAGGCAAGGGCTTTGGATAGATGGGGAAAGAAAGTGTATACTTCTTCCACTTTAGCCATGACATGTTAAAATATCAGAAGGTATTGAGTGTAAAGAGTTGCAGGATTTAGTTCATGTGTCTGAACAAGTGGGTAAACATTCTTTGCAATGTGGTTTTGATGCTGTGCAGGCCTCCTCCAGGGTGGCTGCCACTGGTTCTGTTCTGCCTGGTTGAGAGATCAGAATTTAGCTGAGCATGTTAAGACACGGATTTTGGATGCTTCCTTGCAGTCTGATGTGTTGTTTGGAGAAGCAGTTTTGAAGAAAATGGAGGACAAGGCTAAGTCTATGCAAACTGTTAAAGATTTCTTGCAGGTGCAGCCTCCAGTTTAGTAGAAATTGGCCTGCTAAGGGATGGACTTATCCTGCTTATGATTCCCAGTCTAGGTAGGGGCAGAGCTCAGGGTTCGGAGTTCCCTGCTCAAACTTCTGGTGAGGGCAGGGGTCAGTCCAGCAGACCCAATGACCTGCCTTTTCAGCTGCCAGTTCATGAAGACTGTCTCTTTTCAAAGAAAATTGGGATTTAATTACCCAAGACAGATGGGTTCTGGATATTATTCACCACGGTTACAGGTTTTATTTCCATACCTTGCCTCCTTTCAAAGGCATGCCAGACATTCCTCCTCTACAAAGACAAGAGGCTCACAAGCAAATTTCTCAGTTACTCCAAATACATTCAGCGGTTCCTGTGCCAGAAAGGGGCCTAGGATTTTATTCTCGCCTGTTCCTAGTACCAAAGAAGGGGAACACGTGGAGACCAATTTTGGATTTATCTATCCTCAACACTTATCTGGACATTCCCAAGTTCAAAATGTTGACGTTACAACAGCTTTTACCTCTGCTGGGCAAAGATCACTGGATGGTAACTTTAGATCTCAAGGAAGCTTACCTTCATGTGCCTATAAGACTAAGTTGCAGAAAGTAAAATTCTCATTATCAGTTCTCTGCATTGAAGGTTCTGGCTCCAGTGATAGCTTACTTCAGGCTAATTCAAATCTATCCTTACTTGGACGATTGCCTGATTCTGGCTCAAGAAAAGGAAGACCTTCTACAGCATTTGGAATATGTCATAGCAGTGCTAAGATGCCTAGGGTATTCTAATAAAGTCCAGTCTAGTACCCTCTCAAGACATGTGCTTTCTGGGTGTGAGACTGAATACAGCAGCCCAGATGGCCTTTTTAACCCCGGACAAACAAAAGAATCTCTGGTGCTTCCCAATGCCAAACTGCTATCTCAAAATGTATGGACACAGCACTGCCAGGATTTGGACACTGTCATTCAAATAATAATCTAAATGGAAAGTGGATACAAGACAAGTGGCCTGCCAGACTACAGCATCTACATATCAACATGAAGGAGATGTTAGCAGTCCAGTTTGCATTAATGGCTTTCAAGGAGTTACTTCTTCCAGGGCAGGTGTTGATTCTAACAGACAACACAACTGTCATGTGGTACATCAACAAACACTCTTCAGGCAAGGTTTCTGCGAGCACAGAACTCCTTAGCAGATGTGTTAAGCAGACAAATCATGGATCCCACTGGATCTTCATGTATTTCAAAGGTTGACAGTGTCCTGGGGAACTCCAGACATAGATCTGTTCACTAAACCACCAGCTGCCAAAGTTTTGCACAAAGAGGTTTCATCACACAGCTTGGAAAGTGGATGCCTCTGCCTCTTCTTCCAAGGGTGCTTCTAAAGGTCAGACAAGACAAGCCAAGGATGATTTTAATAGCTCCAGATTGGCCAAGCCTCCATGGCCTTTACCCTTGATTCCACATCTGTTGTCTCAGAAGGACGGTCGTGGTGCTCAATGTCTTCATCTAACAGCCTGGCATATTCTGTTTTGAAAGACAGCAGGTCTCAACTTCCTCTACAAGTTTTAAATGTGATTATGGAAGCCAGAAGGCCTAGTACAAATTTCAGAGCCTAATTTGAGTGTGGCTCTTCAATATCTTACTGAGTTATTGGACAAAGGTTTGTCTTTCTCTTCCATTAAGATTCATGCTGCAGCAATTTCAGCTCACTATGATTGTGACCCACCATTGTTTTCACATCCTTTGTTCAAGCAATTGCTCCTACTCCTGCTTGGGATCTCAATTGAGCCTGCAGCTACTGCTGAACTGAAATACTTGTCATGGAAGACTGCTTTTTGTTGGCCATTACTTCTTTTAAACCAAACTATTCATTTGGCAGGACTAAGGATTTTAGGCAGTCTCAGCAGTTGTTTGAAACAAACTATTTCTAGATGGATTGATCCACATTGCTGCAGTCCAATTCTACTCTCCTCTCTGTGTTTACATCTGGGGCAAGAAAAGACTGAGGATATGACGCGATCATGCGCATTAGTACCCTGGCGTGTGGCGTCAGTCTATGCGCCCTGACCCCACAGCCATATACTTTGCTACTTTGGGAATGACTGGACGGACTGACTGATAGTTAGGACTGTACTGTGGAAAATGGATCCTCGAACATCTACATTTATGGTAGGTACAAAACTGTACTTTCTGGCACACCTTTGCCTCAGGGCTCAGAGAATTCATGGCAGCCACTTTTTCAGTGGCACCACATGCAGGATTCGCTATCTACTTAATTTATTTCAGTTATATATTGAACTAGTATGATTGAGCACATCTCCTTTACCCTAGACACCAGGAGAAAACAAGTATTTAAGGTACTTTTTCGTTATCAGAGCAACAGTTGTAATGAACGGTTAGCACGCACTCGCAATGATTTGACAGCTGCTGATGATAATCCTCGCCAGTTGAGTAGAATTTCTGAAAATTTACTACAACCGGACAAAAAATGTGACGCAAACACGGACACTTTCTGCAAAATGAGAGACATCTCAGAGGTATACCTCTCCCCCTGTATGCGCTGGTATTGTGCACAAAGCCAAAAAGAATGGGGGTTGACAGACAAACATCCATGTCAGGGACAGATTTTAAATATTGCTGGTACACACGTAGAAAACCAGTATTCAGATTAGCAGGCATTAGCTGAAAGGTGTGCAGTGTAACACTCAAATGTCTGTCAGTATTTACTGAATTCAACCCTCACTGATTTCCCAGAAAAGAAGGAACTGTATGGGGAACAGACGAAAACCATGCAGGGAAAAATGTGCACATTATGGGAAATTCTGGATCAGTGCGAGGTGCACACACACACACATATATTTTTTGTACTGTAATACTTACAAGAGTTACAGAACTTCGGGACAGCACCGCTGAAGATTTGATTTGCGGGGTCGCCACAGCGGAACTCTGGTCCACTAATGATTGGCAGTAGATTTTTACGTGCCAAGTTGCCAGCCCTGACGCACAACCTTCAACGAAGGTACGCCCATTCACGCATGTCTCCACCCAGAAGAAGATATTGAAGAAAAATCTCACCAAATGTTTCTCACTTCCTTAAGCAGGCTGTCCAGATTTCCTACACCATTTGTCTCAAAAGTGATACCATGATTTGGTGACAGACAAAGATCCAAGTCAGGGCCAGATTTGAAATATTGCTGCTACAAAGGTAGAGACACAGAATGTTTGCCAATATTTTCTTTCTTCAACAGTCAATGATTTGCCAGAAAGCCATAATTTTGTTCTATACACACAGCACGATCACTGCGTGCGTGTGTGTGGTAACATGTTACAAGTGTTGCCCCATGACGAAAAAGTACCTATTTAAGTAAACAAAGCTGTACACATTAATAATACTGCTACTACTGCTAATAATAATATAATAAATAAAGTGCAGTATCAAGATGCAAGTCGTCAGCCGACTGTGGTAAAATGGTTTTATGCTGTGTTTGTTTTACTGAATTTATTCAACACTAACTTAAGCGCTTAAACTTTACCTGAATTGACTACTTTCTATTAAAAACACTCAGATGTCAAATAATTGAACCTTTTAACATCAAAGCTTAGCATTTATGCCCAAATTGTTCTTCTACAGTACTGATTTTCAAACAGCCAGAATATGTCTGTGTAGAGAAAGTGTGGGATTAGGGGATCATTATATAATATGTAGGTGGTAAAGCTGAGTTCTTAACAATGCAGGAAGTGATCTTCCCCAAAGGATAGGACTGAACATTGTGACTTTGGAGGTAGAAGGAATTATTAATAACCATCGTCAGATGCAGAGAGTATAAGACCGATTTGGGCAGGACACCCCATTTAAATGCTTCAGCAGTATGCTGTTACAGCATCCCAGCTTGCATTCTAAGTGCCCTGAATTTCCATGTCTCTTCCCAGTCCATGTCCCACCCACTGTTACTGACAGCAGGCACATCAGTGATGTCAGAGAAGGTTTTTCCTAATTGGGTGACATCCTCGGGCCTGGCTTCTCCTCCTAATTTATGGTTGGAGCGCATTAAATCTTTTGATGGCTTTTTGTATTAGTAGTAACTTCTCTCAAATCCTGCAGTAGCTGTGTCCTAATATAACTGCCTGTATCTGATATTCTCCTAACTGGCACTGGGGTTGAAGAATTGAAGTGCTTAACTTATAATGTTTTTGGTAGCTTTTCATTATATAAGTAATGTTAAAGTTTAGTATTCTTCCTGTAGTGGCCCTTTGCTGGTATATACCTGTATCAGATGCTGCTACTGATATTCCAAGCAGTGACTCATCTTGAGCTCTTTCCATTTTTAATATATCTGTGAAGCCAAAGAAATGGTAAGGAACAGCGTGACAGAGTAGTAACTAACCTAGTGCTAGTAAAGACCGAGGCACAAGGCTTGTTTGGCTGCTTATAAAGATGTCTTGTCCAGCGTTGTTAAATCCCACCATAATAAAAAAATAAGTAGTGAATGACCAGATCTGCACAGTAAGTACCGTTACAACAGATCTGTATAAGCAATTTTTTTTTTTATTTGGGAGCAGTATTGTTACTGTATTGTAACTGACTGGCTGTTTCAAAATTTCCATTTAATTTATACAAGCTGCATTTTACTTAACTTTGAAGTTTCTTCAGATATTAGTAGTTTTACTCGTATGTTTTGTTTATGGTCAGTCTGCTTTCCCATATGGTTTCAGATGTTGTATTGCTAAGTTTAGTCCCTGTGAATATTTTTGTCCCAGGTTCTTCTTTCTGGTGGTTGAGAAGTATGCCACAGAGCTGGCTGAGCTGCATCCTCCCTAAAGGCAACACTTAAAATGCAGTCATCACGTGCTGGAATAATGTGATTATAGCCGAGGGAAGCTACATGTGATTACCAAGTAGTGAAAAAAGAAAGGACCTAAAACAGTACCATGAGCATCCTCCCTCTGTGAAAGGTTAAGGTCCTTTTGTAACAGAATCCCACCCAGCACACTGAGTAAGACTGGAAAAATAGCTGTTGAACCATAGCAGATCTCTGGGGACAGCATCGTTGGACTTCATTCTTTCCAACAAAGGAGAATGTCCATCTGGCAGGTTGAGCAGTACAATCTCAACAAACTTACTTTGTCAAGAGAGATTATGTTATGAATGGTAGGGTGTTCAGTATGCTTTGAAGATTAGCTATGATGTATTTGAAACAGGAGTATGTGAATAGCTAGGAAATAAACTAAAACTTGAGAACTTTTTCTCATACCTTTGCTATGGGACTTTGAGTGTAGTAGCTTTATATGTTTTTTTAACTCTGTGTTCAAGTCAGTGTCCTTATGGCTAGGAACCACAGTCACAGGCTTCCGTAACTGTTTTACCATACAATCCATTGTACTGTAGTGAGTGAGCCAGGTAAGCACTTTTGCGAAGTACAAAATCACAGTCAATATTTATTTAGATGGAAGATCATCCACAGAAGGATAGTCTTTCTTCTTTGATGTCTTTGTTAAAGAAGATTGAAGACCGTATTTGTGTTGACAGGCTTGAGACTGAAACGAGGATGTCGGTTGTCATACTGAGCAGTTTTGTGGTTGAGGGAGATTCTACAGATACACGTGCTCTAAACAAATGCTGAGTGAAATTTTCTGCAACAGACCGATGTGAAAGTCTAATAAGAGGTGTTGGGAGTTTTTAGGTTGTTTATCCCGTCATAGCTTTAATGTACTTCACGTTGCCTTAGAGTCTGTGTAGGTAGACTACTACAAACCTGTTGCGTATTACTACCATCTTTATCTTGGCTGTGCAGTAATTTGTAAGGGCACCGTCCATCTATCGACAACCATTTTTACATATGTGGTCGGGGTGTCACATCAGCAGTGATGGTCATCTAGAGCCAGTGTCCACGCTGCCTGGTGGCTAGCCATGCTGCGATTTCTCTTCTGTTCCACACACGTGCACTCACAGGTGTAGCCAGTTCAGTGTGTCCAGTCCACCTAATGTACTGTACATGGAAAGGAATGTGAAGTTCTAATTGTCAGCAGCTTGTACAAGTGTAGAAAGACAAATCCCAGACTACAGTGGAGTTTCAAGGCTCAGCACCTCATCACTTCATACTTCAGCACATCTTACCAGGTATGTAGTGCATTATGGGATAAAGGGAGGGGCTGGCAATCTGGAATATTTTTGTTTTGCTACTGGTCCTTATACTTGTGATGTCATTCTTAAGTGTTCCTGCAGTTGGAGGTGGTCTTCCAGCTTCAGAAGGATAGATAGCACAATATCACATTGGGAAAGAATGCACCAATGAATAATGTAATTTATTAAGTTAACAATGCATGTTGTTGATTTTAAAAGAAACAAAGCATTTTATAGGATGGTAAGTCCCCCCCCCGCCACCACCTCCATGCACCCTTCATATGAGGGCTAAATCACATTACACACTCAGCCATATCTGTTAATGTAGTAACTCAGTGGTCACATAACCTTGGCTGTAAGGATAAACTTTACCTCCACTGTTGCATGATATTATTTTCAGTGGTAAAGATGCAACAAAAAAATGTGATTTAATTAAATATATTCCCATTCTGACATTACTCTGTGATTATACCCAGATACTGCCAACAACTGTTAGGGTGAGTCTCCAGGACTTTTTGTTTCCTGACCCTTCATTCTCTACATTTCAGACATTTATTTCAAATCCCATATGGTTGAAGCACCCATTAATGGTCCAAGTGCTTCAGTGACTCAGTAGATTTTTTCTTTTCAGCCAGCAGAGACACCAGTTTTCCCATTATACCTTACAAATACTGGCTGTATACTGAGATAGCTAAAGGTTCTGGCCTCTGGCCCTGCGGTTGAAGCTTGGTTCAGTTGTAATAATGACATCATATGCAGGGTATTGGTGAAGACTTGCTTTCTAAATGTGGCATTAAAGTGATGTTCACCGTGTTTCACTGTTGCAGTCATTACACTTGGGTTATCCTGCTGGCAGGCGACCCGCAGTCAGCCCGAGTTCCAAAGTCTTGGTCCGGCGTCAGTTGCTGTCGCCTCTTCCCTGACGTCAGTGCGCCAGGAGTATAAAAGTTGCAACCGATGCCGTTTTCTTCAGTCTTTCTTGTCACGCGGTGCCCGAAGCAAAAGCAATTCGCAAGTGCCGGTCGGCCGACTCCTGAGATTTTCAAAATTGAGTTTCAGAACCGAAGTCTTCAATAAAGCTAAGTACCCCGTTGGGGAAACTTTTTCTTGCTCCAGACTGATGTCAGTAAAAGTTAATAATTGTATTTCTTCTGGGAAGCAAATACCTCATAAGGACTTTCACTCTTACTGTATTCCTTGCCTAGGCCCTGACCACGACGTTACTAGTGGTCAGTTTTGTGCTAGATTCAATAAACGCACTACTAAACGTCGGTTTGATTTTGCTTTACATTATTTTGGCCGAAGGTTTAATTACATAATGCCGTCGGAACAACCGACGACTGGAATTTATAAAAAATGCAAAGACAAAGAAAAGGACAGGCATCCGAGGTCCAAAACCGACGACAACGCCTCTTCTAGGCCAGTCGCTGGTTCTCAGTGAGGCGCTTTCGCAGCCCCTGACACCCGCTACCTCGGAGCTACAGGCCGTAACCGACAGTCATGTGGAGACACTGAGGCCTGTGGAAACTCAAGGTGTTGGGCCTATGGAAACTATACCCTCAGATGGGTCCGGAGCCGTTGAGCAGGCATCGGCTTCTGAGGGTGTTTTCAGACCTTCACAGCTTACAATTAAGCCCACTACAGCAGCAAAGGCAAAGTCAAAAACACCATTAAAGACAAGGAAACAAGTACAGCATTCTCCAGAACAGTCATCCATGCCAAAGAAACAGATGCTTAAAATGGCCGAAGACCTTATTACTTTAATCAGGGGTTCCCATCCCCCTCCTGACAAAAGGCCTAGGCAAGACACTGATTATGATTCCTCTGATCAGGTTTCCATTTCCTCTGATTCCTCTTCTGATCAGGGATATTCTCTCCCTCCCTATGAGGACTCTGATGCAGAAGAGTCCATACCTTCAGCCTCCCTGCCTGAGGAATTATTCTTTTGGGGAAACTCTGCACACCATGAGGGAGCATTTCCATTGGGAGAGCCAGGATTATTCAGAATACAAGAAAAGGCTCAGAGACTTCCTTTTATTGCCTCAGCACAGGCCCCTGGCTAATCCCCCCTGTGCTTGATATTGTTGATGATGTTTTTTCTGAATCCAGTCTGTCTCCTGATTCTTTAACCCCTGCACCAGTCAAGCTAGACAGGTACTACAGGGTCCCTGACTCTCATATATTTCTTTACAAAAACCCTGCTGCAGACCCAGAAACAATTTCTCAGGGTCCTAAAGGGGTTAAGGCTTCCACTGCCAAAAATCCTGTCCCCTCTGATAGAGATTCCAGAGCTCTGTACAGATGGGGGGAAAAGTTTACACTTCTGCTACTTTAGCTGTAAGAGCTTTAAACTGTCAGTTTCACATGCTTAAATATCAACAGTACCTCATGTCATTGTTAAAACAGAAAATGGTTTCAAATGCAGAAAGTCCTGACAGTAAGGAAATGCAGGATTTATTGCATGCAGTTGAACAAGTGGGAAAGCATGCTCTGCAATGTGGTTTTGATTCATTAGAGGCTTCTTGTAGAGCCGCAGTTACAGGCTCTGTTATTCGAAGACATGCTTGGTTGAAAGAACAAAGTTTACCTGACTATGTTAAAGTAAAATTATTGGATGCTCCATTACAGCATGATACTTTGTTTGGTGTTAAGGCAGAAGAGGTGTTAAAGAAAATGGAGGATAAAGCAAAGTCAATGCAGACAGTGAAAGATTTCTTATAGGTTCAACCACCTAGATTTAGCAGAAACTGGCCTTCAAAAAAATTGGTCCTTTCCAGTGTCAGACAGGCCACAAAGAGGCGGATACAGATGCCCAAGAGGCAGATCTCAGCCCCAAGGCTCCTACAGACCTAAACAATGGGGTGCTTCAGCCCCCAAAGGAGGGGAAGACAAATCACAACCTTATAGGAAACAGTCCCAATGACTTCCCTCTGCAAATGCCAAGCACTTACCTGTTGACAGCAACCTAGGGGGAAAGCTAGCACTTTTCTCAAAAAATTGGCACATGATCACCCAGGACCAATGGGTGCTGAATATTGTTTCTCAGGGTTACAGGTTCCACTTCCATACGCTTCCAAAACCAAAAGGTATGCCAGACCTGCCACAAAACCAATGGGCAGAGGCACAAAAACAGATTGCTGCTCTTATGGACATGGGAGCTATTCAAAAAGTTCCACAGCAAGAACAGGGTGAAGGATTTTACTCAAGACTTTTCTTAGTACCCAGAAAGGACAAAGCCTGGAGACCAATATTGGACCTGTCAATCCTAAATACTTTCCTGGATGTTCCAAAATTCAAAATGTTAACACTACAGCAACTTCTGCCCATGCTGGGCAAGAAGGCTTGGCTAGTTACTTTGGACCTCAAGGAGGCATACCTGCATGTCCCAATCAGACAATCTTGCAGAAGATACCTCAGATTCATAGCAGGCTCAATGCATTACCAATTCTCTGCACTGCTCTTTGGCTTATCTACTGCGCCCAGGGTCTTCACAAAATGCCTGCCACCAGTAATTGCATTTTGCAGACAAAAAGGAATTCAAATATATCCCTACTTGGACGACTGCCTTATTCAAGCAGAGAGCAAGGACATTCTTCTAAAGCACCTGGCATTTGTAAAAAGATTGCTAATTTGCCTAGGGTACACAGTAAACGAAAAGAAATAAAAACTAGAGCCCTCTCAAGAGATAATATTTCTGGGTGCAAGCTTAAATACAACTGCCCAGATGGCTTATCTCATGCCAGACAAACAAAGGCAACTGACTCATTACTTTCAAATGATGGCAACAAAAACCCAGCTCCCTGCAAGAAAAATTCTGCAGGCCCTGGGCTTCATGGCATCCTGCATTCTACTAATTCCATATGCAAAACTGCATATGAGGAAACTACAATGGTATCTAAAAAGTGTTTGGACTCAGCATTGTCACAGCCTGGAGACAATCATACCTTCAATTCCCTGCCTACAACAGGAGTTTTGATGGTGGTCCCAGGCCTGTCACCACAACAAGGGACAGCCTTTCACCTTACCCACAGTCAGGCAGACAATAACAACGGATGCATCGGGTTATAACTGGGGAGCACATATGGCAGGAAAATGTATTCAAGGCACATGGCCCAAGGAACAAATGCATCTTCACATCAATCAAAAAGAGATGCTAGCTGTACAGAATGCCCTGACAGCCTTCAAGGACCTAATACATCCAGGACAACTACTAATAAAGATGGACAATACCACAGTTATGTGGTACATAAGCAAGGGGGCACACATTCCTACCCCCTATGCAGACAAGCCATGACTTTGTGGAATACAGCACTGACCTATCAAGTACATCTGCAAGCACAATTCCCGCCAGGAACAAAAAATACACTGGCAGACAAACTAAGCAGAAATCTCATGGATCCTCACGAATGGAAGCTAAATACACATGTTTTCAGCATGATAACGAGGAAATGGGGACGCCCAGACATAGATCTTTTTGCCTCCCCTCACAATTACCAAATACAGAAATTTTGCACAAGAACTTATCACTCTCAAGCATGGAAAGTGGATGCTCTATCATTCAGCTGGAAAGGCCTGACAGTCTATGCCTTCCCTCCGATGCCTCTTCTCACCAAGGTGCTACTAAAAGTCAGACAAGAAAGGCCAAAAATTATCCTGATTGCACCAGACTGGCCATGCCAGCACTGGTACCCAATCCTAAAGAGTTTGTCTCAAGGCCCAGCTTGATTTCTACCTCAAATCCCTCATCTTCTGACACAACAAAACAATCAGATTCTGCACAGTCAACTCAGAACCTTAAACCTGGCAGCATGGCAGATAATGTAGCCACTCAGACTGCACCTCTCTCTAAAGCTGTTATGGATGTCATCTTAGAAGCCAGGAGGCCCAGCACTAGGAAATCTTATGTAGAAAAATGGAAGAGATTCTGTGCTTGGAACCAGGCACAAGGGCTCGAGCCACTTGTCCCTAATATACCTCAGATTTTGCAATACCTAACTGAGATGTTGGACAAAGGCTTATCTTTCTCATCTATTAAAATCCATGCCTCTGCCATTTCAGCTCATTACAATACGGAACCTCCTATTTTTTCACATCCTCTACTACGACAGTACCTCAGAGGGGCAAAAATATAAGACCACCAGTACCTACTTGGGACCTCAACATTGTTTTAGAAAAACTCACACTGCCTCCTTTTGAACCAGCCAGCACAGCTGATCTAAAATTCTTGTCACGGAAAACTGCCCTGCTCCTACCAATAACTTCAGCAAGAAGAGTCTCAGATTTACAGGCATTAATGGCTGTGGAACCTTTCCTCATTTTTCATCAGGACAGGGTTTCTCTTGGGACAAACCCAACATTCATGCCAAAAGTGGTCTCCAATGTGGCCTTAAACCAAACCATTCATTTACCTACTTTTTACCCAAATCCCCAGCATAAAGGGGAGAAACTTCTGCACGCTTTGGATATACACAGACAGCTACAATTCTACTTGGACAAAACAAAAACTTTCAGAAAAACTGAGCAACTGTTTGTAGCATATGCTGCAGGATCACAAGGAAAGCCCATTACAAAGCAGACAATCTTGAAATGGATAGGACACTGCATCCGCTTCTGTTATGCACAACATGGCAAAACTGTGCCTAAAGGGCATTAGGCCTCATTCTACCAGAGCAGCAGCCACTTCAGCAGCTTTCCTCAGAGGGGTACCAACCAAAGACATTTTAGAAGTTGCAACCTGGAGTTCAGTGCACACTTTCACCAAGCACTACCGCTTACCTCTCTACTCTAAATCCAGAGCAGGCTTTGCCACTGCAGTTCTGCAGGGCTTGTTAGCTTCACCAAATCCAATTTAGACCCAGCCACCCAACTTCAGCTCTGGGATTCTACCCAAGTGTAATGACTGCAACAGTGAAACACGATGAACATAGTACAGTTGTGTACCTACCATAAATGTAGATGTTCGAGTGTATTCACTGTTGCAGTCCAGGTTACCCACCCACCATCCCCCTTTTTTCATTGCTGGGGCTTCTCTGTACTTCTCATCTCTATACTACCTATGTGGTGTATTTGCTTGTAGATGGAAATGTTTATAGTAATATATGCATGTTTTTTGGCATAATTTTATCTTTCCAGCCTTCCTATCTGGGGGCATCTGACATCTGGGGCAAGAAAACTGAAGAAAATGGCGTTGGTTGCAACTTTTATACCCCCTGGCGCACTGACGTCAGGGAAGAGGTGACAGCAACCGACGCTGGACCAAGACTTTCGAACTCGGGCCAACTGCGGGTCACCTGCCAGCAGGATAACTCGTGTAATGACTGCAACAGTGAATACACTCGAACGTCTACATTTATGGTAGGTACACAACTGTACTTTCTGTGTGCTATTTATGGTGGATAATAAATATTTTGTGCTTTTTCTGTAACAGTAGATGTCTTTTTTTATTTATACTTATGCAGTAAAATTGATCACTTAGTATGTAATTGTGTTACCAGTTGTATCATCTGAAATCTTTCCAGTAGCTGTATCTGCTTAAGAATGTTTACTTTTGACAGCACTGAACTTGGGCAACGCTGAGTGTTTTTACACCTGCATCCTTGCCAGAAAAAGGTAAATTTAGAACAAAGTGATTCACAAAAAGTACCCTCTGTACATCTTGGAAAGGTGTGAGCTGTCATGTGACTATATCTTGATTACTGTGATTCATACTTGATAAATGAAAAAGAGGGAGATTCCCTTGAGTCATTTTCAGGGAACTTCCTTCTTTAAACCAGTGTCTTTCTTGTTTAAATGACTACTAGTACATATCAGAAATGCTTGTATTACTCTTTCTCATTGTATAATTGCACAGCACATTTTTATTAGTCTCAGTTGTGTTGATGTACATTGCGTAAACGCACAACTAATTAATTGGCACATAATCTGATCTTCCAAGAAACTATCTTCTTTACTGATTTTCATGCAGGAAAATGGTTTAACAGAGCAAGCGATTTTGGAGAAAATAATCACAGACACTGAGCAATGCAACTCATTGCTTGTATATGGTGCTTTGGACTAATCATAAGCACAGCTGGCTTGGTCACTGTCATTTTTTTAATCTGGAAAAGGTATTACAATGGTAACAGCAAATATTAAACTTGGGAAGGCAGCATGCAACTGTGGAAGCAAGTGCTGGCTGTATGTAGTGGAGAAGCAAAACAGTGTGAATGCCATAAGTGTATGTATGTATAAAATATAAATATGAGTTCCCTACGTTAGAACGACAGCTCAGAAGATTGACACTTAAATCACCGATGCCAGAAGAACGAAACCTCAAAAACACGAAAGTTCAGATGCCCGACAAACCACAATCCCAACACTTAAAAAAAAATTTCACTGTTACACACAACACAAGCCCACCAACAACCTAAAAACCTACACTACACCTTACACAAAACTATCTGTGTGCTAACCTTAACCCAAACCATAACCCTAAAGTCCGACACTACCGCAAACTTACCTTACCCGCACCCTAACCCTAAGTCCCTCACTATCGCACACTTACCTTACCCGCACCCTAACCCCCTCAGTATCGCACACTTACATTACCTGCACCCTAACCCTAAGTCCCTCACTATCCCACACTTAACTTACCCGCACCCTAACCCTAATTCCCTCACTACCGCACACTTACCAGGTCGCGCTCACAAGTTACCCCTGTCAGTGTTTTCGCTGTCGGGATTATGACTTGTCATCTATTTCATCGGTCTTCTGGCATGGGTGTTTTGCGTGTCGATCTTCCCAGCTGTCGATATATATATATATATATATATATATATATATATATATAGATATAGATATATATATATATATAGATATAGATATATATATATATATATATATATATATAGTGAGAGAAAGATAGTATATATGAGAGAGGGTTATGATCAGAGAACTGGGTCACTTGTCATAACCAGATTGTTGTGCATTCGATAAACTTGAATTGTGAAATTCAAGAAATTAATTTCTTTACTTTCAGTTTGAGAAGACACAACACTGGTTAATTTTCTGTAACAGATGGAGAAGTTTAGATGATCCCCACCCCCGCTCCCAAAAAAAGGTTGTTTGACAGCAAAATGTCTATCATCTTTAAAAGCTGTTGATTGAATAGTGCTGTAGGGTGGCCATTGTAATGCAGTGGTTAGCATTGTTGCCTCACAGCAAGAGGTTCTCTGGTTCAATTCACGGCTGGGGTACCTTCTATGCTGTGTCTGCATGTCCTCCCTGCATGGGTTTCCTGTCACATTCCAAAGACATGCAGTAGGTGGATTGGACAGTTTAAATTGGCTGTAGGTGTGATTGAGAGTGTGTGTGTGAGTGATTGGTACAGATGAACTACCAAGGCGGGGCTAGCCACCCGAAGGTGTAAACCTTGGCTCGAGATGATTGTCACTGTTGAAAGTGACACCCCAACCCCATGTGCAAAATGGAAAAAAGAGGTTGAGGATGGATGGATGGAATAGTGCTGTAGTACCGTTTGAGTGGCAGGGTGAGTGAGAATTTACAGTTTTTATAGTTGTTACTTGCTTTCTGATGCAATTCCCCTGTGACTGCAATCTTTGTGGTAGTGAGAGATTCTCGTGTTTTATAACAGCAAAGTTTGTGAGTAAGCACCTCACTGTAACAAATGTTTCATTTGTTTTTACCTTATTTTCAGTGAGTTGTTCATGTACGAGTCTCACTATAACAAGGTTTTTTCTAGATATTTCTTAGCATAATTTATATAAATACATAAGCGCACACATCACATGATAAATTCAGAGTTTGTTGAACTTTGGCTGTATGAATATCTGCTTACATGCATATGTTCCCTTGACCATTCATTTTAATGACTTTTCTTTAAAATAAATGACTGCCTGTCTACTTATTGTAATTCAGTGATGATCCTGTTTATAGTTTGTGGGAGTGTTTGACAAGGGATGCTTGAAGATGGAGGGAATATTCTTTTACAAAGGGCACTGAAAAGGATTAAAGAACTTATATCTCACACTATGAAATAAATCGTTACTGAATCCTTTTGGGTAAAAGGTACACAGTGTTGCTTGGTTTGGAGGTAGAACCTCAAACCACCAGCCAGCTATGAATGCCAGAGGTTTGATAACTGACAGCTGTGAAGAATAGGAAGAAGCTTAGACTGAAGCTTCTATTCCAGCTTAAGTGGCATAGTGCACGAAAATATCAACAAACTACTTGGGCCTTGTTTCCAAAGAATTGGATCAATGGTGCATCCAGATGTAAACATACTACATGGAGCTTGATTCTGAAGTGTTGTGCTAATGATTGCTGCTAGCGGACACGTCACAGTTCTCTGAGGGGATGGGTGCAAAATGAAGCTCACAGTAAATAGAAATACCACAGTGCTGCAACTGATTCTCCAGAAGTTCTGTATCACTTATTGATCAGTGCCTCATCATGGTCTGGATACACAGGTGCTGCATAATGAGATTCCAGGACAGGCAGGTGAATCTCATTATGCTTGCATATATACCCTCACAAGCAACAGGTAAGTTACAGTGTTTACCAAGCAGTATCAGTCCACAGGAGTACAGCATGAAAAACAGCACTATTACACAGTATAGTAGGACGAAGTGAGAAATATTAGGGAAATGTATTGCCTGCTGCTTCATAAATCTCAATCTCTCAGTTTAGAGCAGTAGAACATTCTGCATCTGTTATTGATAAACCACAGACATGTTGTATAGTTACGTTTTATAGTCTGTAAGTCTAATTTAACCTAACAACTAGATATTGACTACCTTGCCTAGGGATAACTGGATGGAGCGTAACCAGATATTTTTGTGCTGCGGTGAATGGGACATAAGGTAACTTTTAAAGGCAGAACTGATACTGTTCCTGTGACTGTGCTTAGCATGTGTAGAATATTACCCACAGAGACTGGGATAACAGGAGGATATGGGACACAGAGAAACAGGCAGGCAGTAGATAGTGTGTGCTTTTCTATTAGACAGAGGTACCCATGTTCACTGAACAATCTGAGGCTACCATTGGCACATCCACAAATTAATAAGTGGTTTTCAAATAAACTACATGCTGTACTCACATCATTGTACATTCCCCCTCACCTTTAATGTTGTGGGTACAAAATTGCTTTGCAGCACCAGGCAAGCCATGCCTGACTTTTCATGCATTTTCCACCAATTTATAATTCCAGTTAAGGGTAGCAGTAACTCAAAATCTTTTGCAACTGGGCATTGAACTGGGAAATTGAATGAAGGTTCACTTATTTTGTTGTTTTGCATTCCTTGCTTGAGTTAGTATGCAGGCTTTGTGTTGGAACTGTGTATTCGTGATTGCTGTAAGCTCAGGACAGCACCTTACCCTAAGCATAAATTGCTTTGAAATCAGGCCCATAGACAATGCAAAACACTTTATGATACCAGATTAGCTGAGTGATTTGCTGACCAGTCATATGTGCTGTTTTGTTCCTGTATGGGTGAAAAAGCGAAGTCTAAATACAGACAGCTGATAGACTGAACTGCTCAGAACAGATGAGGTGGTTATGTCCGTTCTGGCATTCCAAAGCGTAATTGGATAACAGCCTAGCTGGTTTTGGAAAAGGTTATGGGAGGTCAAGAACAGCTGGAACATTTTATGTTTTAATTAAATTTTTGTTTCAAACAGAATTCTAAATTGAGGTGCCACAGCTGTAGTTTGGACACACACCCTGTACATTAGAAACATTTTGTTAATGCCACATGTAAAAATAAATACCAGATTTAAAGGTGTTGAAAGAAAACATCTAACACATCCAAGATTGAAACCTTTAAGTTAAAACTAATATTGTGTGTATATGTATTAGAAAGTCAATAGCTTCTGAGCCATATTTAGTGTACACCATGTTTTTTCATTAACTTTTCTGAAATTTATTGTTAATTCTGTTTCTGCAAATTGTATACAGTAGAGGGTATTGTATTCAAAAATTTTCCCACACTAATTGAACAGCCCTGTCAGCATGCCTATTGTAAATCGAGCAAATTTCAATAAAACATCTGGATGAGAAATGCTCATTACTACAGCAACAGTATATTTTACTAAGCACAGGACAATATATGAAAACTCATGGACATTCTGCAAAAGTCTGTCCAGATGAGACATTTGGTTATCGGAAGTGTGATCAGTCATGCCACCTGTAACTATACCTCCAGTTGTATAGACATTTGCAGAACATCCTTGAGAAATAAAATATCAGCATTCAAACAGGCAAATGGCCTATTACTGCATACCTTTCAGATGTTCTTCGTCTTCCCTTGCTGCAGTCCTGACAATTGGGTATAGTCCGTCTCCAGCGTGGGCCAGAGAGTAGAGAGCCGGGTCATGGCGCTTTATGTTGACGCCAGTACGCCAGTCATCAGGTGTACTGTCGCGACCATGACCGATCAGTCTTTTGCCGCATGGTCCGGATGCAGAGAAATTTTGCGAGGTTGGCGTTTGAGATTCTTGGAACCGGAGAGAAACGACCGGCTACAGAGTTGGCTGGTTACCTCCCAAAAGTTAAGGGTTTTTTCTCCTCAGTTTTTATGCTATTGTCAGAAAAGTGAATAAAGTTATTTCTTGTGGGAAACAGAATAGGTGGAAGCAGATATTATTAATGTATACCTTTGTTTAGGGGCCTACACACGACGCCTGCGGTTGCCGCCTTTGTTGGTTGCTCTCGTGTAATTAAGAGGAGGCTGATTGTGCTAGAGGAGTGTTTGGAAAGCGCTGTAATTTGCGATGGCGGTGTCGGATGCTCCACGCCTGCCGCGGGCTGCAGCTAAGGACAAACACTAGAAGTCTAGGGAAAACAGTGAAGCAAGACGTGAGGGAACGGCCTTCCGGACTGGAGGGGAGCCAGGAGTTTTGCCAGAGGTCTGGCTCAGGTCTCAGGCTCTTACGGGGCACTACAGGATGCTGCCTTCAGGAGGTAGGGTAGGCTAGGCTGGGGGGCCAGGCCTTCTCAAGGTCTCCAGATAAATGAGGGCCTCCTCAGGCTTTTTTGCCAAAAGTTTCTTTGTTGCCCAAAGCTTCTTTTTTGGTAAAGGCAAGGCTAGCTTCTGGGAGGCTAAGTTAAGCATTCGGGCTCCTAAAATGAAAGATGATTTAAAATATTGAATAGAGGTTCTATGATTAGAGGGATCTATGGCCCACCTGATAAGAGGCCCCTGTGAGTTTTGAACAGTGTAAGTTTGTTTTCAGAGTTTTCTGTCAGTTCCTCTGGAGAGTGATAGACTTGTGGAGATTTCCTAGTTCATGATTCCACTGATTCCATTCTGGTGCTTCTCCTTTCTATTTTCAGATTCTCTTCAGACCATGAGGGAGCACTTTAAGCACTTTGCCTCCACATTTGAAGAGGGAAAAAAGGTCATTAGGGGAATACTGAATTTATTCCCAGCATAGGCATAATTCTTATTCCTCCTGTGTTGAATAGGGTGGAGGGTGTTTTGTGTCTCTCTGAACCCCTGACCCTGATCTCTGCTCCCTGTTGCCTGGAGCCTGATGCCTCGGTGCCTGAAGCTCATAAGACGGTTTAAGCCCTAAAGGGCCCAATAAGGATTCAAAGGGGTTTCAGCTCATGTAAAGCTTCTGTGGTTAAAAGGTCTGTACCCTCTGGGTTAAAAAGCAAGTAGCCTTTGATAGGTGGTAAAGAAAGCATATACTTCTTCCTAGATAGCCATGAGGGCGTTTGGGCTCTAATTATGCTGAAATAGAAATATCATCTCCTCACTCTTCACATCTAAGGTGCTAAGGTGATGCTTGGCTAGGGTGTGGTATTGGAGTCTAAGTTCATGCTGGATGAACAAGGTGTATCTGATTCTTTGCAGTGTGGTTTTGATGCTGTTCAGGCCTCCTCGAGGGAGTCTGAACTACTGGTCTAGTTCTGTTTAGGCTGAGACATGATGTTGGTTGAAATTTCAGAATTAGTTAAGCAATGTTAAGAGTTTGAGGATGGATGTTTAGTTGTGTTGTTTGGACTTGTTTGGACCGCTTGTGTTATTAAAATGGAAAAATGAGGATAAATTATACAGTATGTTGACTGTTTTAGATTTTGCAGGGTGCAGCCTTTTAGAGATTGAAATTACTGCTAAGGGGTGACATATTCTGTTTATTCCCGGTCTGGGGGGGTAGGTCTAGATGTGGAAGGCAGGGCCTAAGGTCTCGCTTAGGCCTAGATCAGACAGTTCACTAGCTCAGACTTCTGTGAGGGCAGGTCAGTCCTTTCGCAAGCAGAACCATGACTCCTGCCTTTTCAGCTGCCAGTGGACTCCTCGTCAGCAGCTCCTTTGGGGAGCTCGATTGTCTCTTTCAGAGCCCAAATTGGGATTTAAAATTGGGATTCCTTGTGGATGCTGGATATCATGCAGGATGGTACAGATTTTGGTATTACATTTTGCTTTCACAATGCTGCATGCCAGATGTTCCTCCTCCACAAAGAAAAAGACTGCCCAGAGTATTCACAAAGGTTCTGGCTCCAGTGATAGCTTACTTCAGGCTTCAAGGCATTCAAAAATTTATAGCCTTTTGGACGACTGCCTGATCTCTGGCCTTGAAGAAAAGGAACACCTTCTACAGCATCTCATGCAGGCCTAGAGCTAAGATGCCTGCCTAGGGTATTAATTGAACGAAATAAAGTCCAGTCTAATTCTCCTCAAAGACATGTGCTTTGGGGTGTGAGACTGAACACAGCAGCCCAGATGGCCTTTACAACAAAACAAACAATCAACTATCTGTACTACCTCCATCAACTGCAAGCACAGTCCGCATGACAGCAGGGACAGTGGTTCAAGCATTTCTGGTTTGGCATCTTGTAAACTGGCAATTCCCAACGCCATATGAGCTATGAGGAAGTATGGGAAGTATCTCAAAACACTGCTGGACACAGCATCACACACTACCTTGCCTTCAAAAGAATTCATTGACAGTGTCATGGGGAACTCCAGACATAGATCTGTTCGCTTTCTCCACTAAACCACCAGCTGCCAAGAGTATTGCACAAGGGTTTCATCACACAAGTGGAAGTGGATGCTCTGTCTTTCAGTTGGAAAAAAACCTGCCTTTCCACCTCTCACCTCTCTCTCTTCTCTTCTCTAAAGGTCAAGGTCAGACAGGACAGGATGAGGAAGGATGATTTTGATTGGCCTCGCAACACTGGCATCAACACTGGTACCCACACCTAAGCCCATGGAGTTTTTACCTCTAGCTCCTCATCTCTGATTCCCAGAAGTTATCTCAGTCTGCTCAACAGAAGGACGGTCATCTGTCTCATCAATTGCTTCATTCTCTGTTGAAGCATGTGTTGGTATATATTCTGTTCTGAAGCATGGTAGGTCTCGGAAGCAACAGTTTTTAAGTACTATTAGAGGTACGCAGAAGGCCTAGTACTAGGAGATTTAAAAGAAGAAAAGAATTTTTTCTTTTTTAGAGTAATTTGAATAATTTCAAGGGTAGCCTAATTTGGTTTGGACAAAGGTTTATCTTTCTCTTCCATTATGATCCATGTTGTTCTCTTTTCTTTTTCTTCTGATTGTGCTGCACCTCATTCTCGCATCCTTTGTTCTCACAGTTTCTTAGTTCGCAAAGTTTTCACCCCCACGAGAAGAGGGCAAAGAGACGTAGAATCCAATTTTGTAAGAATACTCCTTTTTGTGACAACCTCCCTTTGGATAGTGCCTTTGTTGAATTGAGCTTATCGTCATGGAAGATATTTTGTCTGAGCTACTGCTCACTGCTGAGAAGGGTGTCTGAGTTGCAGGAAGACATGTTTGTGGAGCCCTTCTTGGATGCAAGAAGGGACAGGGTATCAGGCCGTATTAATCCTTCCTTTTGCTATAAGGTCATTTCTTTGTGTGTCTTTAAACCAAACTATTTAAACCATTCTATTCATTTGACCCAATTGTCAGGACTGCAGCAAGGGAATCCTTCAATCTACATTTATTAGTGGTAAAAACAACTTTTCTTTGGTCAAGTCTTCTGGACCAACCCAAAAGCAATGGCAGATTATGGCTGAAAATCAGGGACATTTTAAAATGTTGGTCTAATAGAACAATGTTTTTCCCTTTAACATACATTTTTTGACCAATAAGAAGTATGAAACTTTAATATTTGGTGCTATTTACTGACTGTAATCCTTAGTCATTTACTAGAAAGTTAGAATGTTAAAGGGAACAGGGCAAAAATATTAGACAAAATCCGACACAGTTATGAGGTATGCTTGTCTGACATAGCAGTACAGTTTAAGTGTTCTGAAACTGTTTAAATTTTAAAGAAACACTTTCCTCTCAACTGTCTCTAATTTTATTTATTTACTGCATTTGTTTACTGAGGTTGTCTGACTAGGCCATGTAAGTCCTCTTTTCAGTGGAGGTCAGGGAGAAAAGCTGCATAACAAACCTGCAAATACTTATAAAGTACATCATAGTTGAGCTAGCTTGATAATTACTGTAAACCTCTTGAATCAGGTGTTGCCTCTGATTCAAGAGGTTTAAGGTATCACACAGTTGAAATTCTAGCTTTGCTAGATTTTTTCTGTGTGTTTTAACCAATTGGTTTACCTATGTGACCTTTTACTCATTGTTTTAGCTAGCTTGATAATTAGGTAAATGATGTGTCAGGTAAAGTACTTTATAGTTGCATAAACACAGACATATGTTCAAAAATCAACACATCTTGCATACAAGCCCGCCATCTTTGTTGTATACGTATACAGGCTGTATCTCAACAAACTGTTTGGCATTTTATAAGCAAACTTGCGGTTGATCATAACTGGGTATTTTCTCATGGTCTCTACATACAGTGAGTTTTTTATGTAAAAGGTGGACGTATACAGTTCCATCATGAAATTGTCTGACTTTCTTGACTTTGTGTACAGTTTTTAGTTGGCACAGCACAAGGAAAGTAAACATCTTGCATGTGAATAAACAGGTCTTATTTTTATTTCTGATGCAGTGCAGGTTCACTGAATGCAAGCTCTGGATGTGTGTGGGTGTGTGTACATATTTGTTTTTCCCACACTAAAAAACAGTGATATATATACCACAGTAAAGCCAAACCATATGGAGATTTGTAAACTGTCACAATATGACAAAACAGTTGTGGGATATTCTGAAGGTGAAGTAATGAAATATATATTACAAAATTCTCCCACTAGAAAAGTGAAACTTCATGTCTGTCGTTAAATGCCTTAAGTTTTTTTTACCGAGGTGCCGAAATTAATAGTTATAAATATACTGACAGCTTTATTACTGCTGACTGCAAAGGTAAACTGATGTGATAGAGAGGTTAACAAATTCAGTGATTAACACTCAAATCAAAAGTAAGTAATTGTGAGCTAGCATATGTTTATCTGTTACAGCCTTAAATACTTCTAAACAAAGTTAGCTGCATTTGAGAAAAATGTGTTTAAAGTAGTAAAAGCAAACAGAAAAGAAAAGCAGCTGTCCACATTAGCAACAGTATGTGTTTAGATTATTTTTGAGGGTAGAAGAAAAATAGCTTTTGGTATAGTAAGTTCTTAAAATGTTAAAAGCTGCATTTAGTTCTTGTCTTGTTAACAGCCACATATCAGCTGATTGTTAATGCTAACCATAAAACCAGAAGCACCACTGGATATTCAATACTTCTCTGTGTTATCGAGTAGGACATTTCACTAGCCACATCTGGCTATCTTACACCTGCTTCAGCAAGGCTTCAAGTCTTCTTAATTAAGATTTGGAGGTTCATAGTGACATATTCTTGCTCAGAACATCACAGCATAATGCTTGCAAAAGCTAGTCTTACCACAGCACACAAAACAAACACAGTCTCTTGCTCCCTTCTGAACAAAGTCTGTACCTGGAATATTACTTACCTTGGGCTCCTTCTTCAAGCACAAAACGTCAGTGACCCTTCTGTCCTTTGCCCAGTACTTGCGTATTATCGCAACCAGAGTTTTGCGATAATAAGGCTTGCTTCCCGATCACTGTATCTGTTTGTTGATGTTGTTGAAATGGAAAACAGTGTGTTTTCTTTACCAAACCAGGTTGTTTTCTGGAGGGCTATCAACACAAACTAAAAAAAAAATACAGTTTCTTCCTGCTCTTTACTGGCAGCATGTCGCTTCTTGGCAAGGCTGTCCACTGAACGTTCTTTGTCAGCCAATGCTGTCATATTATGCTCATACATACCAGATGTTTGCGATTCTCTTGCAACCAGTTTCCAATTCTCTGATAATTCCTGCCAATTATGACATTATGGACAAATGAGTCGTTGTCCTTAATGTCATGATTTGGGACAATTTACAGTATGACCTGCATGCCTTTTTGCACTGTCCTGCAGATCGGAGTTAAGACGAGCCTGAGCAGTATGTCAGGAAAAATGTAGTGGCTGACTCTGGAAGTTGGTTGCGAAGCAGCAGTGTTGGCCCCCGGAGTGTTATGCTCTGTGATGTGTGTTTAATAATAATTGAATTACATCTGTAGATGTTACATTTTCCCCCTTTTTGGGTGGTGTGTGAACTGTCAGTTGCTTTTTACCCCTTTTGGGCTGCTAGTTCTGGGGAAGGGAATATGCTGCAGACGCGGCTCTTTGCATCCGGCCACAAAATATCATCGCTTGGAAAGAGAACATGTCTTTGCTGTCAATTTGTTCACAACTGTTTACATTCAGTGAGGTTGTGCTGTGATTGTGATTCAGAGTAATTACTCAATTTCACATATTTCTGCTGTGTTGTGTGCACACATAACAGAACTTGGAAACCTACTATGACTGACATGATGTCTGGAAACGGCATAGGTTCAAACAAGCAGTCATTTTTCAAGTATTACACTATTCCTACCTCAACAAAGTGTTTTTTTTTTTAAAGATAACATTCCCTGTCTCATTCTGCATACATTTATTGTTACAGTCACACACCAGGAAGCAAGCCGTATTATCACAAAAATCTGGTTGCGATAATAAACAAGTACCATTTGCCCAAAGTCTTCTCACTTTTTTGCTGCTAACTACATACTAGAATGCTTCACCAAAGCCTTCTCTTATTGGGGTCACAAAATATGGAAAACTCTGTCCCCAGCCATGAAAGTCAACCTATATTTGCTATAGTTAAATCTGGTCTGAATGACCATTACTAAGAAATGCTACACATACCTCTGAATAGTGAAGATCTCCTGCATTTAGTGTCTTTATCAAAATATATATCAACCACTGCTCTTGATAGTAATTCTTTTTAACTCCGTGTTTTGTAAAACTGAACTACCTGCTGACTTTATGTATTTTGTTCTTTGTACCGTATCTACTTGTCCTATTGTGTCCAGTGGTTACCCAGTAATATTCATTGGTAGCTGTAGAAATATCAGGATACACCATCATTTTAATCGGGCAATTAACTTATTGTGTACACCATAGTCAGCCATCATGACTATACTGCTCCAAGGCTTAGAAATGCAGTGCATTGTAAAATACATGCAGTCTTAAAAGGGCAGTATCATGGAATAATCTTAAAGTGGCAATACCTGTAATATATGTTTTCAATATGTAGCTAAACTCTGTAGTAGCTTTATTCCATTTATCATTACATCTCACCCAAGAAAGAGAAAATTTGTTTTTTTTTTCAAAATCACTTACTATGAAGGTGCACAACTGATGCACATGCAGTCAACAGTCTGGACTTATCCTACAAATGCATGCTGTTGGTGAGTACAAGCAATGTGATTAGTTTTGCAGCATTTCAAAATACATTACTAGCAAGAAACTGCATGGCTCATTATCAGCCTCTTTTATTATTTCAGAACTTCAAAAAGTGATTTGGTAACAACCAACGTAGTCATCTAAATCCAGCCCAAACTAGAACTACACAAATAATTAATTAGAACCTGTAGAAGGAAAACTTTGAGAAAGTTTATTATAACAAGGTTTACTATTTTTCCAGTCACTAGACAAAACCGAGTTAACAGGATCAGGAAATGGAACAGTAAATTGTTTTAGTTGGACAGCACATGGCCTGTCCCTGTGCATATAGTCATGGAATGTTAGTCAATGGGCCATGTGACTGTTTACAATTTGCAAATGCCCTGTCTTAGATCATGCCTCCTTTTTTGAAGAGTGATAGGTGATTAGTTTAATGAATATCTACCCAGTTGTCTAATTGTTTCTTAAAAAAAAAAGAAAAATGTCAAATTGCATGATCTGAAGCAGTGGTTTATCCAGAGAAGGGGTAGGCATTGCATGACAAATATCTCTGTCTCCACCATGATTTATTTCTTGAAGCCGGTTCAGATTTCTGGTCCTAGTGTTTGCTGAACTGTTTGATTTGTAGAGAAGTAAGAGGGCTTGATCTGACAGATCTCTAACGGCACAGGTCACTCTTCAGGAGTCTGCAGGACACTGAATACAGGGATAAGGCCTCCAGCCTCTCTTGGTAGCTTGGGTCCTTTAGGCCTATGATCTTTTTTTGTCAGGAACTTTTGTTGTCTTTCCAACTACTTGATATGTTTAGTAAGTGGCATCTCAAAGGGGCATTGTATTCAATGTTAGGCCTGATCAGTGCAGAATATTGGGGGGAAAGGATTTCATTGGCTTTAGATGAAATAGCCTTTGCGATCAAATATCCCAGGTAGAAGTATTTCCTGAGCTCTGTTGCAACATAATGATCCAAGAATATAGGTATGCGTGTTCCAAGGTCTCTCACAACATCTTCATGTTGGAATGGGGATGCTTCTGTGCTACAAGATGGGTTGAATGTTTGCTTACCAAATGCAACAATGTTGCATTTTTTTGTTTAGTTTTAGCTTATTTTCAGACCACAAGCTATTAATGTGTAAGTTTGTAGCTTTTGCTTATCATAAGGGAATTTGAGTATAATACACAGTTCACAATCCTCTGCAAACTTGGTTTACCAGAGTTCCCTGTTTTTAATTTGGAGATCAGAGAAGTATATGCCGAATAACAGAGGTCCTAGCACAGGTGCTTGTGGATTCCCACTATTTACCTTCATGCTGTCTGAGGGCACGCTTGCCAATCTCAGTGTGTGCTCTATTCCTCAGCCAGTTCCATTAAACTATATAGGGATAAATTTGGGGCACATTTAGGTTGGTGGTAACATTGGCATGTGATATAATATCCACTACCTATGTGAAGTCAATGTATGTTGTATAGACAGCGTGATCACTGTCCACGACTTGCATTACTCTCTCAGAAAAATTCACAAGGTTCATTAAACAAGATATTTAATGAAGCCAAACTGTTGGGTGTCAGGACTTAAAAAAGTTTTTTTTATATTATAGCCTGTCATGACCCATTCCATGAACATGCATGTGTGTGGATTCTGTGATGGGCTCCTGCCCCATCTTTGATTTTATTTTTGTGTCTTGCGTCTAGTATCATGATAGGTTCTGGCTCCCCCCACAATGCTTAATTGGACAGAGCATGCAATCAGCAGATGAATGGCTGAATCTCAGGGTAGAAAAAATGGCAGAGAAATGGACTTTAGCTGTCATATGAACTTCAGGTCCATTACAGTCATGCCTATTTGTTTCAACAGTACGGCTGGATTTAGACTCGAGTGCTCAGTCTTAATTTGTAACATGATGTAGCAAGGTTAGAAGTGGAAGGAGAGAGAACAGGTAAAAGTCTAAAGATTATTAAGACTATGAAATGTTAACGGGCTAGAAAACCGCAAAGTGGACAAATGAACACGCTGTAATGGAACAAAGTAGGTTTAGCAAGTCTTAGATATTCATTTCCTTCTGCATTTTATATAAATGTGTGTAGGTGATTTCTTTTAGTATAACATATTAAATTTATTATCCTGTTTCTCATGTGCTCTTTCATTCTTGTTTTGTTTTACAGTGGATTTGTGTCAAGTGATGTGACTTCAGATGGCCTTATGTGGACACAGAGTGACATTCATAAGCTGAAAGCTGGCCTTCAATTATTTTAAGAGTCAAGTCTCTTGAAGGCTGAAGCAGGACAGTAGAAAAAGAAATAGTGGCTGAGAAAAGGTTAATCACTGAAGGATATGTTCACTGCTACTAAAACTTTGATTTGTTTGATTCCCCTACAAGCAGAACTTGTCCTGTGGTTAAGTATGGAAAATTAAGAGAAATGAACACCATGAAACTTTTTTTCACAGATTCCAGGCAGTGCATCCTTTGAAAGTTGATTTGCTCTTTGACCTGATAATAGCCGGGGTTTTGGCTCAGAATAGGGACATACATAGTATGTCATCACAGCTACCGTTTCTTCCCAATAGAAAGACAGACGAAGAGATGTAGCATAATTGATTTTCGGACCTTAATGAGTACAAAAGGTAATTTGCTGAAAGAGATCTTGTTCAGTTTTGTCACATTTGTTAGAGTACTCCCTACTCTCCTCCCAGACTACTGTCAACATACAAAAGAAAATATGAAAAACATACTCAGTTTGATGTTTTATTTTCATTGTTAGCAACTTCTTAGTCCCAGTGTCAGAAAAGCATGCAATGTGCAGCATTTTTTTTTAAAGTATGCATTCTAAATTGGTAATAAAGAGAACCATTTTTTTTTCCATTTTAAACTTGTTTTTATTGAACTTCCGCCGGGTGTGGTTTGAGTTTCATCTGGACATAGTTAAATTGTATGAATAGTTTTTCAGATTATAGATTAGTTGTACGTATATAGACATTATCAATGATGGCAGTCAACTCTGTTCACTTTGTTTTTATTGCATTTCACACCCACTTGTTTGTGCCTGGTTTATAGTCACAAAGTCTTAGTCATATGTTGTCACACTTACAGAAGATATTGTAAGGATGCCTTTGTGTAGTGCTGCAGAATCCGGTGGTGGTGTTTCCCTACCAGTTTGTAGTGTTGAGAAATTCAGAATATCTCTAAATGTCTCTGTATTGTCAATGGAACTTTAGCTATTGCTTAAGGACTCAAATGTGCTGCATTGCCTGTGGTATTTGCTACACTCCTGATTCTGATGCTTAGGTTCATAGGTTCATACTAGGCTATCTGCCCTGGGGCATTTATAAGCCTAGCCCGATTGTGTTTGGCTTACGCCACCCCTTGATTTGAGTATACTGTGCCCTTTTTAAAGTTTAGTTTACTGTGCCTCTGTCTAATAGTGACACGGAAGTAATCCCCGGGACAAACCTACAATCCCCCATCCACTCATCAAGATTCTTCTTGAAGAGAGTCAGTGAGGTGCTCTCCCTAACATGAATTGGAATTCTATTCCAGAGCGAAGGGAGCTTCTGGGTTATGAATCTGTTCCTCCAGCATGTTCTATTTATTTCTGTGCTGAGGTTCAAGTCCCTCGAACGTGTGGCTCTAAGGGATTTAGATTTACTGAGGTGGAGCATGTCCATTAATTCTGGGTTGGACATAGCTTTATATGTCAGGCATAGATCGCCTCGAAGTAGGCGGTATGCAACTGAGTTTTTTTAACCGAGCAGCATATGGCATCTGTTTGAGTCCCTTGATCCTCCGGGTGAGGTACTTTTGGGGTCTTTCTAATTGCTGCAGGTGTCGGGTAAGGTACATCCCAGAGGGGGCATTGTATTCTATGATGGGCCTGATGAGGGATGAATAAAGGGGCACGATTACTTCTCTTGATCTAGATGTGAATCCTTTCATGATGAGGTGGGCTATGTAGAAGGTCTTTCTAACCACTTTGGCAATGTGGTTGTCAGAGGAGAGATTGCTATCAACTTGGGTCCCCAGATCCCTAATTACTTTCTCTGTACTTAATGGGCTACCACCTATGTGGTAATTTGTGGGCACATTGTTTTTGCCAAAGGGTATAACTATACACTTTTTGGCATTTAGCTTTAGACCATGGCTCTGGCACCAGTTATCCTTCTCTGTGAGACCTTTTTGAAGGATGTTTGTGTCAGCTGGAGAGTCTATTATGGCGCCCAGTTTGCAGTCATCTGCGAACTTGGTGAGCCATAGTCCTCCCACGTTGGCCTGTACTTCAGAAAAGTAAATACCGAACAAGAGAGGTCCCAGGACAGAACCTTGTGGGACGCCACTTGTGACCGGTTTCGAGTCTGACATGGCTCCAGCAACTCTGACTCTGTGGGTTCTGTCTTTGAGCCAGTTTGCGACCCATCTTGTGACATAGGGGTTTATATTTAGGCTGGATAGCTTATCTATGATGCCCGAGTGGGGTATTGTGTAAAATGCCTTTGCGAGGTCCAGATAGGCTGTGTGGACTACCTTCCCTTCATCTATGGCCTTGGTGACTGTTTCGAAGAAGTCGACCAGGTTCAAAAGGCAGGATCTGCCCTTGACGAAGCCAAATTGGGTAGGATCTAGTGTCTGTAGGTCCCCAATGTCTTTATTTATGAGTTCCATGATGATCCTCTCCATAGCCCAGGCTTATGGGGCGATAGTTTCCAGGGTCCGTAGAGGCGCCACCTTTGTGGAGTGGGACCACTGTTGCTGTACACCATTCTTTGGGCACATATCCTGTAGTGATGCTGAGATTGTACAGCAGTTTTACTTGAGGGATTAGTTCTTCTTGGAGTTCATGTAGGACGCTACCCGCGACGCCATCTAGTCCCATGGAAGCAGTATTTTTTGCTTTGGAGAGGGTGGCTTTCACCTGAACATCAGAGATGTTTGGGAGGCTGCACTCTGCCAGGGTAGATACTTGCTCTTTTGGGGGGGAGAAGTTTTCACTGAACCTGTCTGCCAGGATATTGGCGATGTCTGTGGGTTCAGTGTATTTTTTGTCGTTTAGAATCAACTCAGAGCAAGTCTGGGAGTTGCATCCCAGGTTCCTAACATAACTGAAAAAAGCCTTATGATTGTCTTTAGTGTCCTGTGCAATTTTTCTCTCGAAGCTGGCCTTGGGGGATTTTATGAGGGATCGTAATTTTTTGCTAGTACTGATCAGAGATGCCTTCCCTTTTAGGGATTTTGCTCTATCATGTAGTAGCTTCCTCCTTCTGTTGTACAGTTTATTTATGGCTGGGGTCCACCAGACTGGACGCCTGCCTTTGGATGATTGGGTCTTGATTTTGTTTGGGATAGCATGATCCATGCATTCCTGGAGATGTCCGTAGAATGCGTTTATATAGGATTCTGCAGTTTGGGCCGTAGTTTCCACTGGCCCTGGGGCCTTGAAGGATTCCACTTCGGTTTTGAGAAGTGTGAAGTTCGCTTTTGAGAAGTTTTTCACTGTGGTTTTCTGGGCTGGGGGTGGGGTCGGGATGTGGATATCCAGTGAAATTAATTTATGGTCTGATCTTACCAATGAGGGATATACTTCTGGTATGGAGCATAGAGTCCCCATGTTGGTAATGATCAGGTCTAGTATGTTATCCGCTCTTGTGGGAGTGGTGACTAGCCGTTCCATAGCATTTGAGTTTATAAATTCCAGGAACCTTTGGGCTAAGGTGCTGGGGCTTGAGTAATGCTCCCAGTGTATGTTTGGGTAGTTGAAGTCACCCAATATAATGGTGTTCGGAGAGATCTTCATGTTCTCCAATGTTTTCACGAAAGCCGAGTGGGATTCCTGACTTTGAGAGGGTGGTCTATAGGATGCTATAAACTGAAAAGCAGTCTCGCCCACCGTCAGTCGCACACGAATGATCTCCGATACTCCGTGCAATGCCACTAATCTGGAGGTGTGGATATCCTTCATAAATATGGAAACTCCCGTCTTTTGTGGTTCGGTCCGGGTTTTGGGGCCGAAAAGCATGATATGAGGTATAACCTGGTAGTGCTGGGGCGCCCCCTGGAGCCCTGAACCAGGTTTCCGTCACTGCACAGATATCGATGTTCTCCATACTGAGGAGAGCTTCGAGTGCGTGCATCTTGAGGTTAAGACTTCTGGCGTTTAGCAGCATTATCCTGGCTGCTGTACTATAACAGTTTATTTTTTGTCTTTTTGAACAGGACATTTATTATATGACATGCTTCATTTCTTGCCTTGTGACTGTTCTTATCGACCCCTCTATACATCCTTTCAGGCTACCTGCATTAGAGAGTTTGCTGCCTGTGGTTACGTTTTGCAGAGATTAATCAAGGATGAAACACAAGCCTCATTTACTGCTACTTTGTGCATCTTGTGAAATGTAGCCCAGGCTAGCGGCTTTATTAGTTAACATACATAGTGTTTAGGCTATTCTCTTTTAAGTTTCTGTATTAGGCAAGGACTGGGAACTGACCCTGCCTCAGCCTAGGCATGAATCTTTCTCCAGCCTGCATCTGTTCACAAACACTTTAATTTCTTGCCTTGTGGCTGTTCTTATTGACCCCCCCCAGCATGTGTTACTAAAAGTCATATTCCTGCTTCTTTAAAGGAAAACTCCACCCAAGAACTAAAAAAATCAGTTTTTTCACTCTGTTTTCTGACCTATTTTAATACCTCAAAATCAATCTGACGACTAATATAATTTTAATATGTTTTCTGCAACATGGCTGCCAATGGGGCTTGACATATCAACATTATGTTGTTTTTTTTTTTTTTTCAAGCCTTTCTCTTTCCCATAACCTATTTCAAGTCTACCTTATATGTGTCCTGTTAGACATAAGGAAGCATACCTCTCAGCTGTACCTGATTTTTAAGGATGTCCCTGATTTTGACTCAAAGTTTAGCCTTGTCCCTCTTAATCCCTCCTAAAACTGGTGACTTTTGGAGAAAAAGTGATGAATTAGACTTAATAAATAATGACAATAGTTAAGAGTTATAAACATTTTACTTCAGAAAATGTATATTAATTCATATTCTCTTAATTATGTCAGTGTCCGTACTTAACATTACTAATATTTTTTAAAGTGTGCTGGATTGTACATGACTAGTTCTGGATTTGTCCCTGATTGGTTGAGAGTTATGTATGGAAGTATTGGTGTATTCCCATGCCATTGATATATAATGGGATTAGCATCAGTCACAAAAGAAAATTGTCATCTTGTATACATTCTGTAACAGGACTGCTTTTATTGCTTGACTGCCCCTAATTTTTGTGTGTGTATGGCTTATTTTGCAGTTTACTAACAAGCTGTACAGCTGCAACCAAAAAAAAAGCTAAATTGCAGGCCTTTGTTCAAAGTATCTTTTTGTAGTCTGAGATAAAGTGACAGTTCCACCGCCATACACACACACTTTTCTCCTCAGTTGTCAAAACTGTCACTGCACTGACGGGATCCTTGCAGTTTCATGTATAAGTGACAGCTGCTAGTGGAAAAGAAAGGATTTAAAAGTAATTCTGTTCCCCGGTGCCAGCAGTGGAAAGATTTTTGATTTTCATTCATTAGTTTATATTAAAGTACTTCATATTTCCCTGTCGTAATGTTTTAATGAAAGTGCACATAGTACATCTAAGCTAAAGTAAATTCAGCTGTATACTATGTTTGCTGTCAATTGTTACATTTCCTTTATTGACTAAAAAATACTTTGTGCACTCCACTTGTCTAAAGACGGACTCAAAGTGAATGGAAGATGCTTCTTCCCAAGGATATGTGCTCTAGATATCCATCCTTCTCTGAAAGGATATCACAAGAAGGCATAAAAGAACTTCTTAAAAACAGTATCAGTGCACCTTGTTGAAAGGGTTGCTACCTCTCTCACTTCCTGCAGAGAATCCTTTCCTTTGTGGTGGGAGGGCATGAAGATGGTAAATGTGTTGATACTTGGCAAGAAAACATATTTTCTGACTTTTCTCTAAATTTCATGGACAACTTTGAAACTACATTTAAGTCCTCTTAAAATGTAAAGTAGTATAAACAACAAACATTTAAAGTTTAAAGCTTAGCATTTCAGAACTGTAATGCTACTTATGTAAATTTGTCATAAGAAGTGACAACTGCCTTTGAACTATTGACTGATCTAATTACTGTGTTTTGATATGAAAAGCATGGCTACAGTGGCAGCAGCTGTGAATCAGTCTTAGTTCTTTTCCTCTCTGCGGTAAACACAATGGAAAACAGTTTCACACCTCTGTGTCTTTTTTTACAGCAACTCTTGAGCTCCTGACATCAGCAGGACTCTTTACCCATATAACATTGTCAGCAGTACCTGACTTCCAAGATGGCTGCACATTGAGTAACGCTTAATTCTAGCTCTCCGAGTGTGAAAACAGAAACTTAGTAGTGAAAGCCAGTGGACCTAGATTTCTGGGTAAATTTCAGTAACTGCATAGTAAGTACACTGCCTGGATGCCAGGAAAAAAGAAATACAGAGGAACTGAAGAAAATCAGGTACAAAAGGCAATGAAAAATCACTGACTGGGAAAAGTGCTGTAGCTATTCAGCAAAAAGCTGTGCAAGCTTCAGACATGACTTCCAGTAACCTAGAGGAAAATGTAAGGCAACTGCACACAGACCTGACTAAAATAAATGAAAAACTGATGGAGTATATCAACTCTAAATATAAAAGGCTGGAAAAAATGGAAGAAGCTTTAAAAAGCTATTCAGATAAGGTGATAAAACTGCAGAACTCAGGCTGAAATGAAAAGGATGGCTGAATGTGAGACTGCACAAGAAGAGATGTTTCAAAAAATAGCACATATAGTTAGAGCAGGTTTCCCGGTTCCCAAGCAATTTACGTAGTGGATAACTTTTTCCCTGTTAATAACTTTATAAGGCTGTAAAAACCATGTAAAAACTATTGGCGCACTCTCCATCTCCCACTGCTGAATCTTGAACAGAGTATACTGCAAGTTTTAATCACTGACCTGGGGCAACACTGTTTGACTGATGTTTTTTTTTTCTGTTTTTAATTCTGCCCACCAGCCGAACTTGTGGTTCATCCCGCTCTGTTCGCCCTTATATGTTTGGGCTCACTCCGCTCCTGTACCTTACCCTCATTAACACCCACCCCTGCTTAAATTACATTTATTCTCTCCATAGTTACTCCCCCACTCCATCATCCAATAACATTTAACTCTCCCTCCCATTCTATCATCCAGTAACAGTTAACACCCCCTACCAGTCCATCATCAACTAATAAAACATTCACCCATTTGATACATTTTCAAAAACAATCTAGTATCCTCATATCACTTTACCTAATCTATCACTAACAAATAACAGCTCACAACACTTCTTTATCATATGTAATATGTTCTCTATTCATACACCTCTCAACTCTGCCCCCTTGAACTTCTATTATGCCTCTTATCTCAACTAACATCCTTACACACAACTTCTACTCCTCAAAAAATCACATCTATAACTGCCATACAATCTTCAGCTCCCTCCAGGTACTCTGACATATCCCCTAGCCTGTACACACTCAACATATACTAAACTAAAGCTACTTCCTTTCCATAATAGGATTCACAACTATATATCTATCTCCACTCAATTAAAAAGAAACTTCACACCTTTCACCTACCTGTACAAGAAATCTAATATATTCCTATGTGGAGATATCCACCCAAACCTAGGACCCATCCCTTTGAATCCCAACCCCTCTAGTTCACATAAATCATTAAATGCCATAGCAATCGGTCTTCAAAGCATCAGAAACAAAATACCAGAATTCCAAGCCTGGATATCCCTGAATAAAGCAGACATATTAGCTGAAACCCTACATAAAAGATTCAGAATCTCCCCCAAAGGATACGCCTGTTTACTGACTGACAGATCTCATAAAAAAGGAGGAGGCATTGCTATACTCTTTCCTAACACCTTCACCATTGTCCCATTTTCCAACCCTGTTCCTTAATTCCCTTCTTATTCTTCTTTCGGCTTTTCCCGGTTAGGGGTCGCCACAGCGGATCACCTGTCCGCTCATGATTGGCAGTGGAGTTTTACAGTGTCAAGTTGCCAGCCCGGTACGCAACTTTCCACAGAAGGCACGCACACACTTACACCTAGGGCCAATTTAGAGTGTCCAATCTACCTACAGCATGTCTTTGGGATGTGGGAGGAAACCGGAGCACCCAGAGGAAACCCACGCGACCATAGGGAGGACATGCAGACTCCACACAGAAGGCACTCCAGCCGAGGATTGAACCGGAGAACCTCTTGCTCTCAGGTGGCAACGCTAACTGCTGCACCACCATGGCCACCCCTGTTCCTTAATTCTCTACAGCTGAGATATTCATATCACTTCTCAAACTGAACAGTTATAAGTATCTCTGCATCATAGCCATGTACATCCACCTAGGTAACAATATTCCCCTTCTAGAAGATATTCTTGCCTGGATATCAAACAGTATAAATAATGGGATAATTATTCTAGGTGATGTAAACATAAACTGGCTGGATTTCTCAGGTCACTCCCCAGCATCTAATATCAACCTCTTCAACTTTATACTGCTGATAACAGATACAACTAGACCCAACAAAAATAATGACAGTGGCTCAATTCTTGACTGGATAATAGTCTCCGACCCGAGCAAAATTTCAACAGCAGGCACACATCCTTGCAGCATTAGTGACCACATTCCAGTCTATATACTTTACAAAACCAACCCAATACCTTCTCAACACCAGTACAAACAAACTAGAAATCTAAGCAACTTTAATCCTGCAACTCTTAATGAAACCCTTAGACACATCAGTTGGAATATACTAAAACTCCTGCCTCTAGATGAGGTTGTTGAGTTCAAGTCCACATTCCTCAACACCTTAAACAAACTAACCCTAGTAAGACAAAAAAAAAAAAAAAAAGAGGAGTAAAAACCAATCACACCATATAGCTCTCTAAAGCTACCAAGCAAATCTTGACTGCCAGGGACAAAATAAGGAAAACATGGCAAAACTACAAACATCGTACTGCTCTCCTGCAATTTAGACAGCTCCTTTATCAAGCAAAGTGCCTAGTCATTAACAACAGAAAAGAATATTATCTGCACCTCAAAAAAAATTGCAAACAAAATCCAAAGAAATTTTGATCTTCCATCTATCTCATCTCTAATCTTGGTACCAAAAACAAACCCCTCTCCATTCCCCAAGAGAACAGCCAGTGAAATAGCCACCCTCTTCAACTCACGTTTCATCGACACAATAGCTAAACTTACCACCACCTTTCTCCAAACTATGCCTAATGCTAACTCTCATCCACTATCACCCTCTTCAAAGGATTCCACAACCCCCTCCCTACCTACCTTCTCTTTCTCCCTTATGCCCATCGCTACTGTAACTAAACTTCTAAAACTGAAACCTGGCTGCGGTGCCCGTGACAACTTAAACCCAGAAGACCTCCAATTGTCAGCAAGATCCATTGTCTATCCCATTAGCATAACTGCTCAATAGATCCCTGAAAGAGGACTACACTCCTACTATCTGGAAAAAAAAGCATATATTCTTTTACGACAAAGTGGTATTAAAACAGATATTTCTAATTTTTGACCCATTGCCATTCTCTTCCCTCTCACTAAAACCCTGGAACAATTTATCCATTATAAACTTCTAAACTATCTACTACTTAAACCTACTCCTGTTCCAACTCAACATGGGTTTAGCCTAGGCCACAGCACTACTGCTGCTCTTATTTCCTTTATGGACAGAGTTAAGCTAGAAACGCTGGTAAATTTCTATCCTCACGCTTTCTTGACCTCTCAAAAGCTTTTGATATGGTCTCCCACCCGCTACTTCTCAGTAAACTCTCCACCCTAGGTGTCTCCCCCCAAATCTAAACTGGCTTGCTAACTTTCTCAAAGGCAGACCATCTACTAGATGTCTCAACTCTTTCTTTCCTTTTCTCGAGTTTTGAATAGGTGTTCCCCAGGGATCCATCTTAGGCCCCCTTCTTAAAAATGGCTCTGTTGTACACTATGCAGATGATTCAGCCATTATCTGCTTTGCTAAATCAACAACAGAGCTTCTGGAAATTACCCAGAATGTCTTTACCGCTACTGAAATGTGGATGGCCAGTAATCATCTAGCTCTAAACCCTAACAAAACCAAATTGCTACTATTTGCTCCCATGAAAAAGCTCTCTGTTAACAAGGCAGATTTCACCATTCATTCTCAAAACAACACCACTAAATTGCTAGGAGCTATTCTTGATGAAAACCTGACATTTGACCTCCACATCCACAATAATATCATAAAAAAAAAAAAAACAAACAAACACTAGGCACTCTCTACAGACATAAATACTTTAACTGCTCCACTAAGCCCATTCTTACGTTAACCTTTCTCGTACCTTCTCTCCTGTATGGTGCTCCTCTCCTTACCAATATTCATTCCTCCCTAAAAACTAAGCTTGAGTCGTGCTACAACAAGGTCACCAAGTTTGCAGCCACAGCAAAATACTCTTCCCATCACTGCATCTCCCTACAGTTGCTTAACTGCCTCAAACTTCCACATTATCTAACCTACCTACAGCTAATCACAGCACAGCACACACAATCATTTACAACCCCTCAGATTGCCCAGCCTTTACTTATATTTTGACCCACTACCACTGAAACAGAACACTCAGATCCAAAACCAACTTCTACAAGTAGTCAGACCTAAATTCCCATCTGGTGACATGATTTATTCCTTCTGTATTGCCAAGCTATGGAATTTTATCCCATTAGTTATCAGAACCTCTGGCAATATCTCCTCCTTCAAAAAGTCTCTGCGGCAACACTTCTCCACCCCATGGCAGTGTCGATGTCTCAATTCTCATCCATCCATAACCTGACTCCCCATACCTTAATTTACATCCTCACCTCTTCAAATCTTCCTTTATCACTATTTAATAACACACAATTTATCTGTTTTGCCTTACTGTCTATCTTCTCCTTACTATTTGGTTAATAAATCAATTCCACTCTTGGCTGATGCTCTTAGAGCACCTTGTAAATACTTACCATATGACTGCTTTTATCACTATATTATCTCTAAATGTATAGTAATACAATTACTTGGTTAGTATGCAAATCTTAACTGTACTAATATGTATATATTTTATGTTTACATGCTTTTTATTCTGTTTTTATGTAATACTGTCTGGTTTTGTTAATACTGCTTGTATCTACCGACTGTTTTGAATTTTATTAACTATTATAGTAACTGCCTTGCGGACATTTTCTCCTGGGTCTCCACTGAAACTGGATTCTTTGGGCCCAGTGGACTTTCCTGGTAAACAAATGGCAATAAATTAGAGGGCAGAGCACATAGAGAAAACCTGAGATTTTCTGCTGTACCCGAGAAGCTGGAAGGAACAGACTGTATTCTTTTTATGAAAGTACAAATAAGCAACTAGACTGGTACTCCACAACAGGAATTGTTAATTGAAAGGGCACATTGTGTGTATGCGCCAAACCTGGCTATGAGAAAACAACTTAGACCTTTAATAGTAAAGAGCAATCTTACCAGCAGAAGGAGTGGATTCTGACAAAACTGTGGCAGATGGACAAAATGCTGAAATTGTAAGACAGTAGAGTGTGGAGAGTGACTACTCATTGTACACCAGGCAGAAGGGGAATACATTTATTACATTATTCAGGGAATCTTATGAAGCAGGCATGAGATTCAAACTGCTGTACTCCGCTATATAATAGGACTATAATAGGAGACCTTTTTGTAGATACATACGATGTGGAATGAGTAAAGAGACACAAATTGATAAACTGTGTGCAGATTCTAAAATGTATCCTCAAATACAATTATAGATTTATTTACAAAATCTTATGCAAAAAAGTTTGGCTCCACAAAAGGGGTAGTAAGTTGTCGTAGTGACATCCAGCTAACCCCAGATACTGGAATCAAATTAGATTTTTATTGAAAAAGAACAGTGCAAACTGGATCCAAACAAAGCACAGGGAGGAGATGGAATTAGTAATAATGACCTAGAACACTTCAGCAAGAATTTACTGTACCATTATATCTATTATTCATAAATATGGGGAGAGTTCTCAAGAATAGAGGTATGCACTTATTAAACATGTTTTTAAGGGAAAGGGGAGTAGGAGAAACCAGAATCATATAGACCTTTAAGTCTGCTTTCATGTTGTAGAAATAATGGAGTAGGTAATATTGGATAAGTTATTGTCAGAATTGAATAGGTTGGGACTTGAAACCATATATCAACATGCATATGTTGAAAACAGATCTATTACCACCTGTAACATGATGTTCTGTAACAATATAATAACAGCTATGAATGAACAATTGTGTTGTGATTTAATTTATATAGATTTAACTTCAACATTTTACAGGGTCATACACAAAACACTGATCACTAAATTAGTGCAACTAGGTATTGATGTACTGTTGATAAGATTAGTAGCTACATGACTTACAAATAGGACATGGCAAGTATCATACAGCAACTGAACAGGTGAAATCCATGGTTACACTCAGGGTGTCCCACAGGGCTCTGCCCAAGGCCCTTACTTGTTTAGATTGCATCTTTAATACCTTACTTTTTCATCTGAGGTATTCTACAGTCTATATGCAGATTACCTGAAATTGGGTAAACTGATTACATGGGTTACAGATGAGGCATTTCTGCAAAATAACTTGACTAAATTGACCATTTTGGCATAGGAGAATAATATGCTGACAAATATATCAAATACTAAGCATATGAGATTTGGGAGACATAAATTGGAAGGTGAATATTTAATACAGCACACAGTGATTGAAACTGTAGACTCATTTAAGGACCTGGGTAGATTCAGCTATGAGTTTTTTTTAATCATATCAACCAATTTGTTAATGATAGTTATAGAACTATAGGTTGTATAAAAAGATTTTTATAAAGTCTAGGAAATCAAAAATAATGGTCATTTACATTAGACCCACACTTGAGTATGGAATAAAAATATGGAAACCCTATAAGAAAACAACCATGAGTAAACTGGAAAGAGTACAGCGGAAATATACCAAGGGTATCCATGGATGTGAAAATTTAATTTATTATGAAATAAAATATCTGGACTTGTTTAGTGTCTCTTACAGATATATAAGAGGAGATCTTATTCAGGTATATATAGGGATTTAGTGACAACTACCTATGGGAATGTTTGACGTTAACAAAAAGTACTAGAGCATCATCAGACAACCTATGTAGAAGATTCTATGGGAATGATAAGTGTACTAATTAGTTCTCTGACAGAGTTGGCTGATGCATTGAACAGACTACAAAATTACATTAAAGCAAGTACTAGTTTAGATATTTTTAAGAATAGCCTGCATACTTATTATGGGAATGTGTTTTGGTATATTGGCAAGCTAGAAGGGCATTAATGCCCATGCTTGAAATATTTGTATGCATCTTCAAAATATTTTCTCTGAAGGAACAAAATAATTTAAGTACTTTTTAAGGAAGAAATACAAAAGTTTGCCCAACAAAAAGTGAGCTGTGAAACAGAAGGTGCTTTTGTTTTTTTTCTGCTTCAGGTAATAAAGACCCCAGAGAGACTGTGTCAATGAAACATTTTCCAGTATTTCAATGGAAAATGCTTGGGGTACATTGGAAATGAAGCAGAGACCAGGTTTGGGGGACGGAGATTAACAGGAATAGAATAAGAAAATCTGGAAATATTGGACTTGGTTAAACTTGTAGGGGACTCTATAGCAAATGCCTTACTTCATGTCATTAATGGTCAGAAGAATACTCAGGAGAGGGGAAGAAGAAGAAAGTTAACTGCAAGTAAAACTGTTTTTTCTTAATACTACTTTTTAATGGTGCATGATTTTCTTTGCATGTTATGAATGTTATTCGGTTATTTTTAAGTGTAATGGGGATACTAATTTAAATAGGTGGTCAAGTTTTTTTTCTTTTTGTTTTTCTGCACCTTCTCTTTCTCCTTGTTCAGTTTTAAGAAATGCAGGCACTGCATTGTAAAAAAAACAAAGATCTGGTTAAGAGCATGAAAAAAGAAAAATTGATAAATTTTAGAGAAAGCAAGTACATGAAAAAGAATATTGAATATTATAAGGCTTTTTTCTAGTAAACAGTTTTGTGTTTGGTTCTCATGTCTTTAGCAAACAATCTGATAGAGAAATGGCATGGAGAAAATGTTTTCTGAAAGCATTCAAGTGTTTTCCCAGTTGGGAGAGCTATAACGATAAGGCAAAACCAGACAGCACTTAATACAACCACAGGCTATATTATGTGTCTTTGGATGAATAACTTTTCTTTTAGGTGAGCTCCAGTCCATGTGTGTGGCTGTCAGTTTGGCACATTTGTTCCTGTTAGGAGGATAAAACGTCACTATTTGTAGATGTACATAGTTTTGTGTGTTATTATTAAGTTTAGGTTTTAAAGTGGTATTGGGTATGCATGTATATTTTTGAGGGTTTTCAATAAAACAAGTTCTGTAAGCTGTGACATAGGCTGGAATGGAGATGACAAGAAATAACTATATAAAAGATTAACTTGCCAAACTGTACATGCATGTAACAAAAAAGGTGTTATACAGAAAAGGTGGAAATAATAATCTCTCAAGAATATGATTTCTGTAATGTTTTTAATCTTTAATGGTCTCACAGATAAATGCAAAAAGAGTAATGAACTATTTTAAAAACTGTAGAGTGCAAATAGCTATGCTACAAGAGGCATGCTTGGAAAGAACTGAACATGTGAATTTTATAAAGAAAGGTTTTCAGGATGGTTATTCAGCAGAATACCTGAGGCAAAAGAAGAGAGAAGTATTTTATATTAATTGCAGTAGGAGCTTTAGTAGTAATAGAAGAGGATACAAATGATCTAGATCAGGGGAGGTCATCGTGCCTCTTTACTCATCCCTCATCAGGCCCATAATTGAGTACAATGCCCTTTTTGGGATGTACCTTACTAGACACCTGCAGCAACTGGAAAGACCCCAAAAGTACCTCACCAAGAGGATCAAAGGGCTCAAACAGATGCCATATGCTGCCCAGTTAAAGAAACTCCAGCTCTACTCAGTGGCATACTGCCTGCTCAGAGGCGATCTGTGCCTGACGTATAAAGCCATGTCCAACCCGGAATTAATGGACATGCTGCACCTCAGAAAATCCAAATCCCATCGAGCCACGCGCTCGAGAGACTTGAGCCTCAGCACTGAAATAAATAGGACATGCTGGAGGGACAGATTCATAACCCAGACGCTCCCTTCACTCTAGAATAAAATCCCAGTCCAGGTTAGGCAGAGTCCCTCATTGACTCTCTTCAAGAGGAATCTTGATGAGTGGATGGGAGATTGTAGGTTTACCCCGGGTATCACTTCTGTGTCACTGTTAGACAGAGGCACAGTATTCTAACCTCGAAAAAGGGCATAGCAAAATTAATTTAAAATGGATGGTGAAAGCCAAACACACTTTGGCTAGGCTTATAAATGCCCTAGGGCAGATAGCCTAGTATGAACCTATGACAGTAACGGTAGATTTGTAGTACTAAGGGGCTATTGGCATGTATTTATATTCCACTACAAACTGCTATAATGGAGATTAAGAAAATTCTGGGGGAAATAATCAGCTTTCAGCAAGGACTAATACTTTTAGGTGGGGACTGGAATTTGATTTGCAATAGTGAATATGTGTTTGGGGGACCCTGAAGGGAAAATATAACAAAGGGGGGTAGATTATTAAAGAAATTTATGAAAATATTTGGCATGGAAGATGTGAATTCAGTACTAGGAGTTCAGAGTGAATTCACATATTATTCCCCAAAATACAAAAACTGGGTTAGGCTAGACATAATTTACATTTCACAGGAACATGTGCATTTAATTAAAGGTTGTGATACGCACCCAGTAACTATTTCAGATCATGCCCCGATAATAATTAAAATAAAAACACAGGATAATGAAATAAAAATGTGACACTGGTGCTTTCTCACCTATCTGTTGAAAAGAGAGGAATTTAATGCATTAGTACTGGAAATTATTCAGGAACTATTAAAGAAGATAGAAATGTCTTCTGAAAATGTAGCTAGGGAGTAGGATAAAATTAAAATGGAGTTTAAAATAGGGTGGAAATAAAAGAATGGGAGAAAAGGTTAAGAAGTAACAATAATTATTTAGAGGGACTGACAAATGTTAAAGTATTGCAAAATAGGGTGAATCTCACACAAGAGGAGGAGGAGCAACTGAAGAATGCTAAGCAGAAAATAAGAGATTACCTCAATAATATGCATGAGTTTAGAAAGATTGTTTTTAAGCAACTGTTTTTTTTGATGATAACGCTACAGCACAAAAACTTTTAGCACAATGACTGAGGCAACAGAAAGTAGAAAGGTCTGTCACCAACCTTAGGGAGCCTATAACAAGGAAGATAACAAGGAATCCTGTAGAAGTATTGGAAATATTTTGGAAATTCTATGAAAGTTTTATATAAAGCAGAGAAATATGGAAATCAAGAAAAAGTACAAATGGAAATGTTTATGGATGAATTAAGTATACCAAGGTTTGAGGTATTAGAGACTCGGTTACTAACAGGATAGGAGGAGATGAGATAAAAATGGTGATGTATAACCAATCTACAGAAAAGTCCCCAGGAATATATGGTATTCCTGTGGAAGTGTGGAAGCTAAGCGGGGAAAAAACTGATGAAGATCTGGAAGGTTTCGTTTAACAGTATTTTAAGTGGAAGGGAAGTGCCAACATCCTGGAAGAAAGCAGTGTAGCTATAATTCCTAAAGAGGTTAAAGATCCATCAGACCCAGCTTCATACAGGCCCATTTCAATACTAAACCATGATTATAAAGTATTTCTCTGTAATGGCTAAAAGAATGACAAAAGTGATGCCATGATTCATAGATATGAACAATGTGATTTTTGTGGAGGGGAGGCAAATATTTGACAACGTTAACCAAACACTGATAATCCAGAGGGAAGCAGAATGTAAGAAAATACCACTGTTGTTGATGTGTTTTGATGCAGAGAAAGGATTTGACAGAGTAAGCTGGCTCTTTGAGCAGAGCAATGGAAGTATTTGCATTCCCTGATAAAATTATAACATCGATTAGGAGGATATGTGAGGGATTGAAGGCGAAAATTTAAGTGGGTGAGGTCCCTTCTGATGATTTCTGCTTGAACAGAGGAACCAGGCAAGGTTGTCCTCTGTCCCCTTTGTTGTTTGCATTATATTTAGAACCATTGGCAAAGTAAATAAGGGACTCAGAAATTCAAGGATATAATTGGCATGGTAGTCGAGAAAAGCTGGCACTATTTGCAGATGACATTGTTTTACACCTGACAAAACCAGAAAGGGACATTACAGTGCTGTGGAACATATTGAGGCAGTTTCATATCTCTTCAGGATATAACATTAATGAAGCTAAAACAAAAGGCAGTAGCAGTAAATTATGTAACCACATATGAACTGGTTCAGCAATATCCATACTTGGTTGATAGTGATAAAATGAAGTATTTAGGAATATGGATTAAAAATTATTCCGGTGTGGCAGCTAAGGATATGGGGGAAGAGACTAAACAAAATGTAATACTAAAACTGAGAAAATGGAAGCTCTCTTATGTGGATATTGATAGTAAGATACAAGCATTTAAAATGTTTTAGTCCCTTTAGTCTTATATGCAGGTCAGGCATGATTTTTATCAGCCAGATGAGAAGTTGTGGATAGCAGTTAATAAAGAGCTGAAGGATTTTTATCTGGAAGAGGAAGATGGCAAGAGTCAAGTGGGATAAACTGGGGTTTTCGATGCAGGCCTTGAAGGAGAGTAACAATAATCATGCAGAATATTATATTCATAAAGTAGCAGAAAGTATTCCAAGATCTAAGCCAACACGGGAATGGAGAAAGGAGATCCTGCAGATAGGGAAGACTGCAGTTAGAGATACAGACAATAGGCAAGAAGGAGCTGGAATTTATTGAAGAAAACTGGCAAAGGAACCAAGGTATTGGGAGCAAATAACTGTAGAGGGGGAAGGTAATGGAATGGGAAGACACCAAGAAATTATTTGGATTGCAGGTCACAGATTGCCTTCCCTATCAAGGACTGATATCAGAGTATAGACAAAGAGCAAGAAATAGGGGCATTCTAAAAAAAAAAAAAAAAAGACCAGCATTGGTAGAGTCTTTAGTAGAATCTTATAGGTTCATAGGTTAGTACTAGGCTTAACTGCCCTTGCGAGCCATTTTAAGCCTAGCCAATTATCTCTTGGGAGACTCAAACCCTGCACCTTGTGTTTGTAATGCAAACACCTTAACCATTAGGCCACCCTCCCAACCCAGAACAGAAGTTGCTGTTAGGAAAGGCATAATTAGTAGAGCATATAAAATATTGCATGATAACTATAAGAATCAATCAGAGGAGGTTGGAAAGGATTGGGAAGAGAGACTGGATAAGCAATTCACAAAGTGACAGTGGGGGAATATACATGTCTCTCCGATATGCAACAAAGCCTAGAAGGTTTAGGATCTTTGCTTGGAAGTGCTTTATGTAGGTATTTTTTATATCTCAAGTAGACCCCAAAGATTTTTTTCTCAGGTAGACAGTAAATGGTGGTGGAGTGATGGGAAAGAAAAAGATAACTGAGAACATATTTTCTGGGAATGTAATGAGTTGGCAGACTTAAAATTACCTGCTGCTCTGTCAGCAATGCTGGATGAGCAAATTGTTGTAACTAAGGAAATTATTTTTTGGAAGGCTTGCTAAAGGGTGATAGTTTGACAGTTCTGTGGATATACCACCTTTGTGTAATGAAATTATGAAAGAAGCATTCCATAGGGCTGGGATGTCGTTTCCTGTAATGGATCTATTTATTAGGATGGATACATTGTAGCAAATGCTGTCAGTGGCTATAATGAGATATTCGGATGTCAAGCTGTCAGGAGCTAGTGTTATGGGTTTCAGTTTTTAATGCATTTTTGATGGTATTTCTGTAGATTTGGGTTGCGGAGATATGGGTGGGAGGTTAGGTGGGGTGGGTGTAGGTTATTATCATTTGACGTAAGTAAAGTACAGGATATGAAGTGTTTTTTGAATTTATTTGCAATGTCCCTGCTGGTTTCAGCTGGGAAACAATTTTGTGGTGGCTTTTCTGCCTGGTTTTAAGAGGTCATTTTAAAATTTTCCAAAATCTTGTGTTTTTTCTGTATGTGGTTTGGTTTCTGGATAATTTCTTTTTTATCATAACAAACTTGTGCCTTTGAACAGCTTCTGATGCACCAATGTGTATCTAGGTAGGATTATATCCTAGTTTTGTACCATTGTTTCCAAGCATTGTCCGTCTCTCTCATGAGTTGTTTAGTTTGACGGGTTAGCCATGGGGAAAAATTTTTCACTCATGTCTCATTAGGGCTTGTTGGTTTAGTATTGTTAAGGAGGAATTACTGAAACAGACAGCTTCATCTAGAGGCAGATATTTGATGGATTCCTAATCACAATGTGTGTCATTAAACTTGGATTTAAGTTTCTCACAGAGTTTAAGTATAGGGGTTTGGGGGGCTTGTGGTATTCTCTGTTTTTTTTAATTTCTCCAAATCTTTTGGGTTTGTAATACCATGATGGGAATGGACCCAATTCTTAGGTCAAAGTATGATTAAAGTTCATGAAATTAGTATTGTTTCAATGTTTGTCAACCAGAAGTGCTCATCACAGCACTTGCAATGTGCCCAGTAATGACTCCTCTAATTCCTTTGGAGTTACATGTATCGGTAACATATATAAATATGATTGTAAATTCTTTTTTATAAGACCCGTTGCTGATACTACTACTGGAATTGTCTGGGTATCTTTCTTCCACATTGCCCCCATTTCTGCCTGCAAATCCTGGTACTTTGTCTCTCTCTGTACGCAAGACACAGTACTCACTGGGTGTAGAGATTTCAATGATCAATGCTACTTTTGTGTTCTTTTCATGGACTACTATATCTGGTTTTCTTGCATCTGTTTTTTGAACCGTTGGTAATGGATGATCCCATGTGATATAAACTTCATCATTTTCTGTGATGCTTTGTGGCTAAAGTTTTCAGTGTTTTTCACCTACTTCAGTATTATAATGTTTTCACAATCCCCAATGCAACAATCTTGCTACATTATTATACCTTTCAGTATACAGTCCTTCTGCCATTAGTATATCACAACCAGCAACAAGTAGTGAAACTGTTTCCAATTCTGTTTTACAAAACCTACATTTATCTGTTTCTCCCACATGTTCAATGGACTTTGTAAACCAACATGTATGTAGTCCACTATCCTGAGCTACCAATATTAACTTTTTTATTTTGGTTTAAATTCACTTCTCCTTAACCATTCCTGCGTTTGATCCTGATCAACATGAGGTTGCTCCAAGAGTTTCCTATACTTGCAACTATATTTATGCATTTTCCACATTTCTTGCCTTCTCATCTGATACTTCACCTTATATCCTTTCTTTTGTTTTTTTTGCACCTTCAGTAGCTGCCTGATTTTTATCTACTTCTGGTTTAATTTCCATTCCTGTTTGATGCTGATATGCTTTTGCTAAACTAAGCAGGGAAGTCATCTTAGACTTGTTTTACATTTGGGTCTTATGAGGTCAGCAGATATGTATGCAGTCCCACTATTGCAGATCTCTAAATGTTATCAACTTTGAGAAGGCCCATACCTCCTTCAGAACAGGGAGTATATAGTCTTGGTATGCACTGATTTTTATAAATCATTTGATGAGCATGAAGCATCCTCCTTGTTTTCCTGTCCAAACTATCCAACACCTTTTGGGGCCAGTCAATCACTCCAAAAACTGTTAGTTAGGACAGGAAGAGCAAATTGGTTTATAGCTTGGACTTTGTTCCTAGATGTCACTGCTGTTTTTAGTATTAATTAAGCCTTGAGTTTTATTCATATTTGTTCATGTTTTATTTTCAATCCTTCATCATTTTCCAAATATTTATACACTCCCTCTTGCTCAAGTTCTTTTAAATCACATTCCTGTCCCAAACTGATGTTTTCTTGGTGCTGTAGCTTTCCTGTTTTAAAGGTTGCTTTTGCACATTTATCAAGACCAAATGACATTCTTATATCATCTGAAAAAGTTTTGACCACTTGCAGTTCTGTTTTCAGTTCCTCATCTGATGAAGTATACAGTTTTAAATCATCTACAAAACAAAGATGAGAAGGCTGTACACTTTATTTCCTGGGAGCCAAATTATAGCCACCACCTAATCTGTTAAGTAGACAGCTTAATGGGTTAAGGGCAAGACAAAAAGAGCAGTGGTGAGAGACACCCTGGAGTAACCCCCCTTTGAATTGTTATCCCTGGAATAATAACTTGTCCTTTATCATGGCTTAACTGCAGAGTGGTTTCTCCCTGTTTCATGGTCGATGTAATGTTATCTATCAGTGTAAGGTGCATCTTATCCATTTTAAGCCCTCCATGAATATGGGATACTGTCAAATGCTTTTTTATAGTATATCCATGTCATACTTTGATTCTTCCCCTTTTTAAAGTTCTCCACTATTTAACATCAAACAATCCTTTGTTCCATACTACTTTTCTTTTATTACCTTTTGCTATATTGCCATGATTGAGTTTTTTTCTAAATGACTATAAAAATTGCATCAATTCCAGTATTTAATTTATATGTCATCGGAAGGCAAGTTATTGGTCTATAGTTTTTAGGATAGCTTGCAGGTTTGCTCTTAAGTAGAGGTATTGTTTTTCCTGTTTACCAGACTGGTGTCTGCTCAGGGTGTGCATATAAATAGTTCTTACTCATGGCTAAATCTTCATGTAAAGATGTTAATAGTTTTAACCAGAAGTTAGGTACTACATCTGGAATTGGGGCTTTCCATTTAGGAGCTTTTCTTATCTTTGTTTCAGTCTCTCTGTCCATTACTTCATCCCATTGCATATCCTGTACATTTGAACTTCTTTCTTTTACTTTTTCTGCCCATTTAGCATCTTTATGTTCCACAGGGTCATGATAAATATTTCTCCGAAATGTGTCTGTTTCTTTTTTTGGTGGTGGTTCAATTCCGTTTGCCTTGTTTCCCAGTTTTCTATAAAACCTTTTTGGGTCATCAATACATTGCTTATTTTCTACTTTCCCTTTATATTTGTCAGTATATCTTCTAATTTTTTTTTCTGGTTGTGCTGATATTTTTAGTTTATTATTTGCAATAGTGCACAATAGATCCTGATCTGTTCTGATACTTTGCATTGCTTTTATCATGTCTATTTTTCTGAGTATTTTTGTTGATCTGTTCCCTCTTCTATAGTCCTCTAGCAGTGACAATTGATTTATAGTTTTCTCTATTTGATACTTCCATGGTATAATCTCAACCCCTGCAGCATCTGCAATAAGATGTCTGACCTTTCATCGATAGATTGAATTCCGTCAACCCCACATCCTAGTTATTAGTGAAATCTGGTTAAGACCTGAATTTAAAGATGAAGAAATGATTCCTCCGTTACACCATCATTAAGACAGGATATGGCTAGTTTGTTTACAGTTGGTTAAAATTATGTAGCCTGTTATGGATTTCTTTGGGGTACTTTGTCAAATCAGGTTGGCTGTTGGATCAGCTGAGTGTAAAGATAGAGATTAATATACTGGAGAGTAGAGTTAGGTTTGTTAAAGGTCCAGTCTATGTTAAGGTCACTGAACAGGATGTTTTCTTGGTTGAAAGTAAATTACACATAGCTAAGTTTGTTTTTGGTTGTCTAGGCATTTTTGGGGGAGGAGGGGATGTAGGCGGCTACAAAAATCATGGATTTCTGATTGCTGTTAGTGTTTATTCATGGGTATATTGTGGAATAGGTGGGAGATGTGTATCAGTTTTTAAGGTGGCTTGAAAGATGAGGGTCATTCCCCTAGCCTGTTTACATATGCAGTCTGTCTAAATGATGCTGTAGGGGTTGAGATTATATATTTGTAGACTAGAGGAAGAAACTAGGGTTTGTTGTGTTTGAGGACTGCTGAAGACAGGATTTTTTATGCAAGGGTTTTCTTGAGTTGGGTGATGGATTTGTTTAAGTGGAGGCTTAGAGTGGACATCGTCACTCTTGATATTAGTTTATTGGGGTGGTTGGTGGAGTTTTTGAGGTTATGGAGAAGTGGGTTTTGTACTTTTCTGCACTGGAGTATGGGATTTTGTACTTGGTGTAGGTTAGTAATGTATGTTTTCTTAGTAGGATTTGGTCAGTGCTGAAGAGGGATGGCCTGATTAGGGAGTTGTATTTGTGGGCAAGGTTTAAGTAGGTTTTTGTGGAGGATTTTGGGTGTAGGTACAGCATGATTTGTAAGTAGTTAATAGGTTTAGGATGGCAAAAGTTCCCATTGGGGGGAGTAGATGTATATGTATGATGGGAGATGTCAAATAGTTGTACGGAGAGGAAATGGGAACAGGAAAACTATGAAAAACATTGGGATGCACCTATTGGGGGTAGATAAGAGAAAGATGGGGAAAAATATTTTCAAATCTGTAATTACCTGATTTACTAGGTTTTATTTGGTTGGCTGTATTGGCTGGTATGAGTAGTGAAGAATCAGGTGATATGTTTTGGCCAATAAGTGTAATGATATGGGGATGGGTGGGAAAAGTAGCAAAGCCAATTGTAGCGTAGCTGAGCAGAGTGGGAGGAGAGCAGTGGGATTAAATGTGTCAATCTGCTGGGGGGGGCACACCTCCCACATTAGTGGGCGACCATCAGTCTGGACCTTCTCAATCCCAATGATTCTGCACACCCAGCCCAACAAAGGTAAACAAATGGCCTGAAACAGAGGGTTTTTTTTTTTTTTGTGGCTGCTAAAAGTCTAAAACTAAAAGTGAGGGAACACTACTGTAAGATGGTGCTAACTCTTCAGAGTGGGAGCAATACAGCTTCACTAACAAAGTTGTACACTGAGTTAACTTTTGTTATAAGATGTGTACTGCACCTATTCCTTGTATTTGGGGAAAGAAAAATAGGGTGAGCATGTTCCACGTTGCTGTTGCAACCGTATTCAGTGTCTGAATAAGTTTTGAAAGATGTTTGCATCTTAAATGCATAGTAAATTACCAAGATGTATACAGCAGAGAATTTGGTTATTTCTAAGCTGGATCAATTATTATTTTGTAAGGTAGTATAAATATTAGTCATAATGAATAGACGTTATGTCCATTAATACAGGGAGGTCTTTCACCTACAACCAAAATGACCAGAACATTCTCCCTGAATATTCCACACAACATGCTTACAACCCTAGTTACTTGCAGTTTTGCTTCATTTTTTTGTGCATACACTTGTAAATGTGATGTTTTGCCACACTGTCATTTACTTCCAAATCTGGGATTCTTTCAAGCACTAGGGCCCCTTGCAAGGGTGTTTTTGCAGAGCTGTTTCCTAATAATTTTCACTCTCCTGTCAGCAACAAAGAACAGAATACCACTCTTATTCTCTCCCTGTTTTATGTACAGTGTTAGTACATGCAGTTGCATAATTGGTAGTAATTTATAGCACATAACAGTATCTTTGAAGTTTTGGTATTTCTCACAAACGTGAGTTATGTCACTTAATATGAACTTTTGCATCATATAAATTAGAACCAGTACTACCAAGACTTTAGCATTAGGATTTCTGCAGTCTGCACAAATATTTATGCAGTAAATGCTATATGCAGCTACTCATTCTTCAAGAATGTGAATGTTTCAGTGTATAAACAGAACTTAATACTACCACTTCTCTTTTCTTGGGAAGTTTACAGTTATGCAACACTTACATCCTCCATTGGTGCTAAAAGCTTAGTGTTGTGTATCTTGTGAACAGTCTGTCAGTCTGCAGTTTTTGAATATTCATTGTGATAGGTTTTAAATAAATGGTTCACAGCACTGGTATTCACCAAGTATATCAGTGTCTCCTGTAGTAACAAACAATGATAGATTGGGTGCCTGTGCCTGTCATTTGATTGACACAGCACTTTTATCATGTGCTAAGCATTCAAAAGAAAAGGAGTGAAACAACTTTTGCCGACAGTGGAGTTTTCTTTTTTCTCCATGGTTGTATGACCTTTTAGTAGGTATATTTAAGTTTGAGGTGACATTCACATGGAGGCTGCAGTTACCTCTGAGGTTCGTCAAAAGTTGTTTCACTTTTTTTTGATCGTTCAACACTCGGTAAAAGCACTGTTAATTGACTGACATGTATTTGATTTACTGCTTTTGGCTCTTTAATGGAAGTGCAATGTTAATAATTTTGAAACAGCGTAATTCTGAGGATCTGAGTATGTTTTTAGTGTCCCCCCCCTGCACCCCTATCTCTGTATATTTCACTTGTGGGGGACAGCAAGTTTTCTTAAATTTTGATTTTTAAAATTATCTTTTTCTTAAATTCTTATCTTCACAACTGCAGTACAGAGCACCTCTTAAAACTAGTATTGTATGGAAATCTGAGCAGGGCTGTGGTGCTTTAGTACTTCTAGGTTCATAGGAAATAGAAAGCAGTTGAATGAAGTGAACATTTACGCCTTGCCAATATCCACCATCATGCTGTACCCCCCCTTCTCATATCGGGCAAAGCAGGTCAGTCTTGGAATAAATTTATCGGTGCCCATCCAGTCATCCAGGTTTAATTTGAAGGATGCTAGGGCATTACTTTAACTTGTAGGGATAGTCTGTACCAGAGGTGAGATAGGAGATTAGTAATAAGTAGATAGATAAACAGTAATAAGTAAAATGTGCTGTAGAGACAAATGTATGTGCTAATGGGGATTAAAGTGTCTTGTTCTGGTATTAGTGGGGCTGTTTGACTTGTGAAGATACAGGAGATCGAGGAAGATTGAGTGCCTTATGACAGAAGCCTGTAAGAAAACGAGTAAAGGGATAGCGCATCAAGCCTTTCCTAGTAGACCAGATATTTTAGCCCAACAATCTTCTTAGGAGCCCTTCCAGTTGCTTAGTATGTCTAGAAAGATGCATCCCAAAGGGGGCACTGTACTTAGTAATTCATAAAGAAAGAAAATGTTACAAAAAAGCATTTATGTAGCATGGCAAGCACCTCTGTACCTCAGTTATTACACATCAGCTGAGTTAAGGGCAAATAGCTAAGCAAAAAACACTTGTTCTTGCACTGCATTTGTTTCACTCAGCTGGAAAGCAAACCAATGTAAACACAAAATAACAACAGAAATGTTAATAGCAGGAAAATGACATGTAGAATCAATGAAAATCAAGTAATGCTCAAAACAAAAAGCAATACATAATACTGAATGCAACTCCTGTTACTCCCATTGAAGTTAAACAAGCTCTCGTTAATCCTGTATTACCAGCCACATATTCCTTTAAATTGCTCGCAAGAAATCTGTATGATTCCACCTAGTTCTGCACCAGTCCTCTAGGATGGAAGAGCTGGCCTCTGGTTACTGAATCCCATCTCATCCTGTCAGCCCTGCAGCATTCATGAATGCTAGATATTCTTGGGTCACCGACAATGCTTATTTTAATACTGTAAACTAAACTGCACTGTCTGTACTGCATTTGTCTGCCATACTGTGCCTGTTGAATCATATTTTGTTGCTGTTTTCACTGTTGCAAAGCTTTTTTTTGGCTATTTTCACTGTTTGCAAAGTAATTTTTGCTACTTTTCACTGTTCGCAAAGAATCTGTTCTGTTTTCCTGACGAGCAATATTTTAAATAACTCATTTGTTTGCTGTTTAAAGCATTCTTTAGTGTCTCCTTGCTGTTTAAAATATTTTTTTTTTGTATTTCACTGCTGTTTTAAACATTTTTAGTGTTTCCCGCCTAAGTTAATATAGCTAGTAGCTGTAGCATAGTCCAGGTACAAGTTTGCTGTATACGGGTCTGTTTGTAGTGCCTGTTGTATTCTGGACACATTTTCCAAGCCATCTTTGATTGGAAGGGACCTTTGTGAGAGAAGTGTCCAGATTGGAACCTGTCTGGTGAATGTTGATTGTCTAGGGCTTGGAGTAAGCATCCTCACTGGTTCTTTTGAATTTTGAATTTTTTTTTTTTTTTACGTTTTTAGCTTCTGGTATTTAAGTCCAGCATTTGAGCGGGTTTCTGCTTATTTGTGCGTCTTGCATCACCTCACATTGGTGCTCAGTTGTAAACCATAGCCGGACAGATAATTTAGGCAAACTTTCCCTAAGATACAGCTGTAGTACATTAGTATAGTCCTCATCTTTAGTACATCTCTGGTCTAAGAAGTATTGCTAGTGAGCTGTAATCTATTAAGCCACCAGCCAAAACCCCCATCAGAAATACCTATCTACGGAACACCTCCTAAATCAGTTCTGAAAGCACCCCTTTGTGATAACAGTTCTTCAAACCTAGCATTACAGACAGTTGGACTACCTTTATTTCTACTGCCAGCCTTGTTGACTTGGGTCTCCGGGAGCAGTGTAGCAACTGCCTCATGTACACTGACAACCCTCTACTAACAACTCACTCTACTACAGAGTGCAAAAGATATATCTACACCAAGAATCTTGAATCCCTGCTCTCTCACACTCAAAACAGTAACACTGAAGAGGTTGTCAACTCACCAACCAGTATTCATGCACATAGTACCTGTATTCATAACATGGTATGTATCTGACACATAAATCAACATACATGGAGGTTCTCTCAGAAAAACTTACTGAAACACCAGAGACTTCCAAAACAGAAGACTGCTACAACTAACAGATCCCACAGCACCCAAGACACATAGCAACAGCAGTGTCTCACCTGCCAAGCCCTTAAGGCGTAACACTCAAAAAAAACAAATTTTCTTGTCATTGGAGACTCCACAGTGAGACACATGGATGATCCACTCACCAGGTTAGATAAGGAGAAAGTCACAGTCAGCTATCTATCCTGTGCCAGGACTCATCAGATCATGCATTCACTCCAGTCTCTCGGCTACAAGTACCATTATGACTCTGTCATAGCTCATGTTGAAGTAAATGACCTGAGATGTATCTCATTGGACTGTATGAAGAGAGACATGATTGAGCTCTCAGAGTGTGTGTCCCAGGCAGATATGTCCATAGCCTTGAGCAGCATATAACCCTCACCTAAAATTATGTCACAGTATAAATAATAAAATGATTGATTTCAATAACTGGCTTAGTTTTTGGTGTCATTCAAAGGGGATCCAGTTTCTGTCAGCCTGGGATGACGTGGTTGAAAAACCTCACGGTTTTGCCAGAGACTGGTTGCATCAGGCACCACTAGGCTTTCGGCTGCTGACAAAGGCTCTTGCCTCCCCATAGTGCCTTTTTTAGACAAGGTCTCAAAAACAAAATTGCCAACCATAACAAAATAAGGGTTATGCTGCTAAACGTTAGGGGCTTAAACCAAAAACTGAACATCCTGGAAGCATTTCTATCACTAGAGGATGTAGGTGTCTGTGCAGTCACAGAAACCTGGTTCAAGACCTCAGAGAGTACCCCGGCCTTGCAAGGCTACAATGCTTTCATACCTTCAGACCACAAAATGAATGTGTGAGAAGCAAAGGAGGCAGTGTTTCTATCTATATTAGGGATAAATTTACCTCCTGACTAGTAGACTGGACAACTCCATGGAGTTAATCCATGTTAGGATTACTGTAAGTAAGACCCCCATTCAAGTCATAGCTAGTTATAGATCCCCCTCCATGGATCATGATGCGCACAAGGCCTGCTTGACCAAACTGGAGTCGATCCAAATATTGCCAAACACTCTGGTCATGGGGATTTAAATTATCCCACCAGCAAATGGGAAACCTACCCTACCCATAACTCACTAGCGCAACAGTTCCTTGATTTTGTTAACTCAGTTGTCCTGGAACAAATTGTGAAAACCCCAACATCAGGTACAAATATACTAGATCTGGTCCTCACTAACATGACAAACAGCTGCACCACCGCAACCGTCAGACCCTCATTAATTAAATCGGACCACAAATCAGTTGCCTTCGAACTGGCACTCACATAAGGTGAAGTCATATTAGAAATGTTCACCAAAGCAAACTATACCCTCCTAGAGGAAGGTATGAATGCGTTGCAAGCCCCACTCCTAGCTGGAGGTGGTAAGTACATTATAGCTTACACTAAAGCCCTATACAATCACTTGTATAAGTGTATAAGTTGTTCCAGAAAGAATCAAAGTTAGAGCCCCAAGTAAAAGAAAGCCTCCCTGGTGGACATCCAGCATCAACAAACTTTGCAACAAATACACAAAGTTGCCGTCTTAAAAAAAACTAAGGAGACGCCACAACAATGGAAAAGCACCCTCCTCAGCCTCAACAGGCAAATAAGTCAGCATGTCAAATCCTGTAAGGGTAACTTTGAGAAAACCTTAGCAATCACAGCCAAGGATAATCATTAGGCCTTTTCCAGCTATGTACATAGCTTAAAAGATAGGACCCAAGCATGTTCCGAACTAGTGACTAACGGTATCACACACACTGATCCCGCAGAGATAGCAAACCTGCTAGTCGACAGATTTGGTGAAAATTTCACTCCCTTATCCCCTCCAAACTTATCACAAACCTTGATCCTCAACTTCCTCCTACCCTACATATTTAATGAGCAGTTCATTAAAGCCTTGTCTAAAGCAAAAAAAAAAAAAAAAACGCCTCTATGGGACCAGGTGGTGTCCCAGGCTGCCTTCTAAACAAACTAAAACATGAACTAGCATCACCATTAAGTACCCTATTCAATCACAGCCTAACCACAGGCTTTGTTCCTGTGGAATGGAGAAGAGCAACAGTTATTCTCCTCCACAAAGTTGGCTTAGCAACAGACCCAGGGAATTACAGACCTACAAGTCTGACCAGTCTCATCTGTAAAGCCTTGGAATATGTCATCATGCACCTCATAAATAAACATAGGCGACCTCCAAACCCTGGATCTGACTGAATTTGGCTTCGTCAGGGCAGATCCTGCCTGTTAAACCTGGTGGATTTCTTTGAAAATGTGACTAGGGCCATTACGAGGCAAATCTGTGCTCACAGCATACCTCACCTTGGCAAACACCTTTGACACAATCCCACACTCAGGCATTACCGATAAACTTAAACTGAATGTAAACCCCTTTGTTGTAAGATGGGTTGCCAACTGGCTCATAAACTGGTCATACACTATCAAAGTGAGTGACTCCATATCAGCAGACCTGTCAGTGTTGGGTCCCCTACTGTTTAATATATACTTGTCAGAAGTTCAGGCCAAAACTAAGGGGCTGTGGCTGACCAAGTTTGTGGACAACTGCAACCTGGGTGCAATTATTGAATCCCCAAATTATGTCTCTATACTTCAGGGGGTTCTTATGCAGACCAACAACTGGAGTCTTAGTCATGGTCTCAAACTGAATGCAAAGAAATGCATAATGATTCCCTTTGGTAAAAACAATGTCCCTTCACACTATCAAATTGAACTCTGCTGGAGACTCTCTCTTCTCCTACTCCATAGCAAAATTATGGAATACCCTTCCTCACACTAAAACGTCTGTGTCATCACACACTAACTTCAAAGCTGCTCTAAAATCTCATCTAAAAATGCACTGGGCATGCCCCTGTAACAAACATCTCTACCCCAATCTCTCTAATCCTTTTCTTCTACCCCTCTAACTACCTCGGATTGCAAGCAAATACATTGCTTGTAAACCTATATCTCAGCTGTAATCTTAGCCACTATTGTTCAAGGGTAATAGCTGCTAGCTCAGCTATTAAAATATTTGCTAGTCTGTATGACACCAATGATATAAGTGTTGTACCATTTAACTAAATACTTAACTTCATTTTGAACTATAACTGTTTACTACTATTGCTAAACAAAACCTACTTATACTTCTTGTAACTTGTAATTAATTGTTGTTTTTAATTGTTTTATTGTGGAGCTTTTCTCCCCGGGCCTCTGCTGAAAAAGGACCTGTGTCCAGTTGGATTTTCCCGGTCAACAAATGTAAATAAATAATAAATAAATATTCTATGTACCTATAAAGTGGTAAGACATCTGGAATCACAAGTAGACTGCGATCTTACCTTTGACCACCATGTGTCTACTGTAGTAAGAAAGGCTTTCTGTGTAGCACACTCAATTAGCAATGGCATCTCTTCTAGATCAAAGGAGGTTATAAATCCCTCTATGTTCATCGTGTTACCCTGCTGATGTCATCACACTTGGGTTATCCTGTCGTTAGGCGGTCCCGCAGAGGGCCGGAATTCCAAAGTCTTGGTCCGGCGTCGGTTGCTGTCGCTTCTTCCCTGACGTCAGTGCGCCAGGGGTATATATAATGCATCCGACACCATTTTCTTCAGTCTTTCTTGCCGTGCGGGTGCCCGAAGCAGAAGCAGTTCGCAAGTGCCAGTCCGACTCCTGAGATTTTCGAAGTCTAATTTCAGATCCGAAGTCTTCAATAAAGCTAAGTACCCTGTTGGGGAAACTTTTCTTGCCTCAGACCGATGTCAGAAAAAGTTAACAATTGTATTTCTTGTGGGAAGCAAATACCTCATAAGGATTTTCATTCTTACTGCATACCTTGCCTAGGCCCAGACCACGACATCACTAGTTGTCGTTTTTGTGCTAGGTTTAATAAGCGTATTATAAAAAGACGCTTTGATTTCGCATGACACTACTTCTGTAGAAAATTTAACTACACTATGCCGTCGGAGCAACCGACTACCGGTGTGCACAAAAAATGCAAGGATAAGGACAGGCAGCCTAGACCTAAGCCAGACTCCGAGGCCTCGGCTGGTCCGGTCTCCAGTTCACCGGTCTTCAGTGAGGCTCCGACGCAGACCCTGACTACCGCAGATCCGGAACCTGAAACCGCTTCGGAACTTTTGACGGAAAGTACTAGGCCAACGCAGCCATTTTGTTTAGCCCCTACCGACGACACTGCTGAAAAAGATGTCGGCCCTGCAGAAACACCTTCGGTTTCTGAAGGCATCTTCAGACCGACGACGCTCACCATAAAAACGTATCCTAAGACTAAGACTCCTATTAAACCTAAAACGACTGCACTTCAGTCCCCCTGTTCAAGGCCCCATGCCTAAGAAACAGATGCTTAAAATGGCTGAAGATTTGATCTCTTTAATCAGGGGTTCCCAACCCCCTCCCGACAAAAGGCCTAGACAAGAGGAAGATTATGCCTCCTCTGAACAAGTGTCTATTTCCTCAGGCTCCTCTGAGGACCAAGATTATTCCTTCTCCCCTTATGAAGATTCTGATGCTGAGGATTCTATTCCCTCAGCTTCTCCTCCTGAAGACTACTCTTTTGGGGAAACTTTACACACTATGAGGGAACATTTTCTCTGAGAAGGTCAGGACTACTCTGACTCAAAGAAAAGGCACAGAGAGTTTCTGTTACTCCCCCAGCAGAGACCACTTGCCATCCCCCCAGTTTTAGACATTGTGGATGATGTTTACTTAGAATCCAATTTGAACCCAGATTCTCTGGCTCCTGCTCCAGCCAAACCTGACAGATACTATAGAGTGCCTGATTCCCACAAATTTCTTTATAAAAGTCCTGTTGCTGATCCAGAGACTATCTCCCAGGGTCCCAAAGGGGCTAAGGCTTCTATGGCAAAAGAAATCCTGTACCCTCTGAAAGGGACTCCAGAGCACTAGACAGGTGGGGGAAAAGGTTTACACCTCAGCCACTGTAGCTATGAGGGCACTAAACTGCCAGTTTCACATGCTAAAATATCAGCAATTTCTAATGTCTCAGTTAAAACAAAAAATGAGCACACTCCCTCAACAGTCTGAATTGAAAGAAATGCAGGATCTGTTGCATGCAACTGAACAGGTGGGCAAACATACTTTACAATGTGGGTTTGATTCTTTGGAGGCTTCCTGCAGAGCAGCTGTCACTGGGTCTGTTATACGTAGGCATGCTTGGTTAAAGGAACAAACTCTGCCTGATCATGTTAAAGCAAAGCTTCTAGATGCTCCCTTACAGCAGGATGTTCTTTTTGGAGTTAAAGCAGAAGAAGTCTTAAAGAAAATGGAGGATAAGGCAAAATCTATGCAGACAGTCAAAGATTTCCTACAGGTACAGCCCCCTTGCTTCAGCAGAAATTGGCCAACAAAAAATTGGTCCTTTCCAGCTACTGACAGGCCACAGAGGGGTAAATACAGACGTCCAAGAGGCAGAGGACAACCACAAGCCCAGTACAAACCTCGACAATGGGGCACTGTAGCACAGAAGGGAGGAGAAGACAGGTCCCAAACTACCAGAAGGCAAACTCAATTACTTGCACCTCATCCGGCCAAGCAACACTCTCTTGGCAGCCCCCTTGGGAGGAAAACTTGCACTTTTTCCAGACAACTGGCACATTGTCACAAAGGACAAATAGGTCCTAGACATAATTTCACGAGGATACAGATTCCATTTTCACACCCTGCCAATGAAAAGAGGAATGCCAAACCTGCCACAAAATCAATGGGCAGAGGCACAAAGACAAATTACAGCTCTCATGGACATGAGAGCCATTCAACTGGTACCTACTCGAGAGCAAGGCCAAGGATTTTACTCGAGACTCTTACTAGTTCCCAGAAAGGGCAATGCCTGGAGACCAGTTCTGGACCTTTCAATTCTAAACACCTTCTTACAAGTACCCAAATTCAAGATGCTAACACTACAGCAGCTTCTTCCCATGTTGGGCAAGAAAGCATGGCTAGTAACGTTGGACCTCAAGGAGGCATACCTGCATGTCCCTATCAGACAAAGTTGCAGAAGATACCTCCGTTTCATTGCAGGTTCAACCCATTACCAATTCTCTGCACTGCCCTTTGGCTTATCTACTGCACCCAGGGTCTAAACAAAATGCCTGGCACCAGTAATTGCATACTGCAGATAAAGAGGAATTCAAATATACCCATACCTGGACGACTACCTCATCCAAGCAGAAAGCAAGGACATCCTCTTACAGAATCTGGCTTTTGTAAAACATCTTCTAAGTTGCCTGGGGTACACAGTAAACGAAAAGAAATCAAAACTAGTACCCTCACAAAATATGACATTCCTGGGTGCCAGCTTGAATACAATGGCCCAGAAGGCTTATCTGACCCTAGACAAACAACTACAACTGACTCAGTATTTCAAAACAATGGCAACAAAGACCCAACTACCTGCAAGAAAAATTCTGCAGGCCTTGGGCTTCATGGCATCTTGCATACTACTAATACCATTTGCAAAGCTGCATATGAGGAAATTCCAGTGGTACCTAAAAAGCGTATGATCTCAACACAGCCACAGCTTGGACACAATGATATCTCTCATTCCCTGCCTACAACAGGAGTTTCTATGGTGGTCACTGGCATGTCACCTCAACAAGGGTCAGCCTTTCGCCTTGCCCCCAGCCAGGCAAACTATGACAACAGATGCATCGGACTATGCCTGGGGGGCACACATGGCAGGACAGTGCGTACAAGGCATATGGACTGCAGATCAAAGGAATCTGCACATCAATCAAAAAGAGATGCTAGCTGTACAGAATGCTCTGACAGCCTTCAAGAATCTATTACATCCAGGACAACTTACAATAAGGACGGACAACACCACAGTAATGTGGTACATAAACAAACAAGGGGGTACACATTCCTACCCTCTATGCAGGCAAGCAATGACCTTGTGGAACACAGCTCTGGCTTACCAAGTTCAGTTACAAGCTCAATTCCTACCAGGAAAAAAGAACACATTGGCAGACAACCTCAGCAGAAACATCATGGATCTCGAGTGGAAACTGGATCCACAAGTATTTGCAATGATAACTCAAAAATGGGGCCTTCCAGACATAGACCTGTTTGCCAGTCCTCAAAACTATCAACTAACAAAATTTTGTACAAGGACACTTCACCATCAACCTTGGAAAGTGGATGCACTCTCATTCAGTTGGAAAAACCTGACAGTATATGCCTTCCCTCCATTGCCTCTTCTCACAAAGGTGCTTCTGAAAGTCAGAAAGGAGAGACCACGACTGCTTCTCATAGCCCCAGACTGGCCACGCCAGCACTGGTATCCACTATTGAGGAATATGGCCCAGGGCCCACCTTGGATTTTACCACAAATGGCCCATTTGCTCACACAGCAAAACAATCAGATTCTTCACAGCCAGCTAAAAACCTTAAATCTGGCTGCATGGCAAATCACCTAAACATCCAGCCAGCTCCTCTTTCCCAAGCAATTATGGATGTTATTCTGGAAGCAAGGAGGCCCAGCACCAGGAAAGGTCTATTCGGACAAATGGAAAAGGTTTTGTGCCTGGAACCAAGCTAAGGCCAAAACGCACTTCAGCCTCACATGCCCCAGATTCTACAGTATTTAACTGAGATGTTGCACAAAGGACTTTCTTTTTCTTCCATTAAAATCCATGCATCAGCTATTTCAGCCCACTACAACACGGAACCACCCTTATTTTCGCATCCACTTCTAAGGCAGTTCCTCAGAGGGGCAAAAAAACATTAGGCCCCCCAGGAGATCACCTACACCAACATGGGACTTAAATTTTGTTCTGGAAAAACTTACGCTACCTCCCTTTGAACCAGCTTTCTCTGCAGATCTACAGTTCCTATCATGGAAGACTGCTCTGCTGCTAGCAATAACTTCAGCTAGAAGAGTCTCAGAGCTGCAGGCACTAATGGCAGTGGAACCTTTCCTCATTTTCCATCAAGGCAGAGTTTCTCTACAAACTAATCCTTCCTTCATGCCTAAGGTGGTTTCCCGTGTGTCTTTAAATCAAACCATTCACTTACCCACCTTCTTCCCAAACCCACAGAACAAAGGAGAAAGACTCCTGCATTCCTTGGACATTCACAGGCAACTTCGTTATTACTTGGATAAAACTAAGGCATTCAGGAAATCTGACCAGCTCTTTGTATCCTATGCTACAGCTTCACAAGGGAAGGCTATATCAAAACAAACCATTTCCAATTGGATAGGACATTGCATTCGTTTTTGCTATACCCATCATGGAAAACCAGTTCCTGCTACCATTAGGCCCCACTCTACCAGGACAACAGCTACATCTACATCTACAGCCTTCCTCGGGGGGGGGGGGGGGTTCCAACCAAGGAGATTTTGGAAGCTGCAACTTGGAGTTCAGTACACACCTTTACCAAACACTATCACTTACCACTTTACTCTAAGACTAGGGCTGGCTTCGCCACTGCAGTTCTGCAGGGCCTTCTAGCCTCCTCTAACCATCTATAACTCCTCCACCCATCCATAGCTTTGGGATTCTACCCAAGTGTGATGACTGCAGCAGGGTAACACGATGAACATAGTACAGTTTTGTACCTACCATAAATGTAGATGTTCGAGTGTTCAACTTGCTGCAATCCAGGTTACCCTCCCTCCATCCCCTCTGATCTAATTGGCTAAATTTCTACAATACAGTCCTGATGTATTTGCTTATAGCTGGAGGGATTTTGTGTTTGTGCAAAAATTACTTAATTTGGTACTAATTACTGACCACCTTTTTGGGGGCACCTGACATCTGGGGCAAGAAAAACTAAAGAAAATGGCGTTGGATGCATTATATATACCCCTGGCACACTGACATCAGGGAAGAAGCGACAGCAACCGATACCGGACCAAGACTTTGGAATTCCAGCCGACTGCGGGACCGCCTGACGACAGGATAACCCAAGTGTGATGACTGCAGCAGGGTGAACACTCGAACATCTACATTTATGGTAGGTACAAAACTGTACTTTACTAATCACTAATCATTCTCATAATTGAGTATAGTGCCCCTTTTGGCATGTAGCATACAAAGCATCTGCAGCAATTGGAGAGACCTCAGAGGTTTCTAACTAAAGATCAAGGGACTCTAGCATGTGCCTTATATAGACCGACTAAAGTCCTTATCACTATATTCAGTATCATATAGACATCTTAAGGGAGACTTAAGCCTGGCTTACAGAGCAATTTCCAACCCAAACCTAATGAATTTGCAGCACTTCCATAAATCAAACAGGACTAGAGCTATGCCTTCCATGGATCTAAATATAGCCTGCGATTTGAATTGTACTTGCTGGAGGGACAAATTTGTATCCCAGTGATTGCTGCATCTTTGGAATAGGCTGCCACTTCATGTGATGCAGTGCACCTCTGTGACACTGTTCAAAAGAAACCTGGACAAGTGGATAGGGCACCATACATTTTTACTGGGGACCGCACCCATATCCCAAGTAGATATGAGCAGAAATTAATAAATACAATCCTGGGTATTGACTAGAGTACCTGTGGTATTACATTGGGGTGAAATGGCTAGGCTTGCAATAACCTCTCAGTTGATAACCTAGTAATTTCCTATGATGAACAGGCACACATTCATATGTATGTTGAATAAGCCCATATTGATTTGTATGTTTTGATTCAGGGAACTTCAGTACCCAAAGGTAGCGGCTCTTAATTACCTTTTCAGCAAATTTACCCCCCACTTTCCCAGTGTAATATGTGAAAAGGGATGTAGGTTACTGATATGTCCTTGTATGGTTAAAGCTGAAAACTTGGCAGAAACAAGAATACAGTCTTCAAAGAATCTGATTTCATTCCCCATAGAATGCAGAGAACTGTATCCCATTAATGTTTAGTAGATCCTGATTTCTTGTGGAGAACATGGATACTCTGTGAGCTTTATTTTGTATTAAGTAAAAGTGCTGCTGTTTGTTAATAAAATAGGATAGTTTATTTTTGAGAATTATGTTGTCTTTTAAATTAATTCCCCCTTGAATTTGCTTTTTTTTAAACACATTTCTGGCCAGGTTGCTCATGTAAAAGTAAGGTATTTTTTTCCAACTGGGTTCATGTACAAATTTGGATCATCAGGTAACCCATGAAGGAGAGAATATTCTAGGAATGGCTCTTCTTGATGGGGTTAATGGGGGCTGTTGTATAAAAACCAGTTGCTATGCAGTTCCTTATTGAAACCTTGAAGTTGACAAGCAACTGGGGCAGTGAAAATCTTAGTAAGAGCACACTGGACAGTTTTAAATTATCTATCATTTTCCCTAGATTTCTGATAGTGATGTCATTTTTAGGATTTGACCATTTATTTTGTAATCATAATTTGTGTCCTTTTTGACCATTCTCATGACACTACACATACTGAAATTAAAGTTGACCATCTTGGGGAACTGCAGCTTTTAATGGGGTAATTATATTATCCAATTTTCAGACATCACTACATTTACATTTTCAGATTCCATTTCCTCCTTTTATATCTGAGAAGAATAGTGCAAAAAAGAATGACCTGAGTATAGAGCCCAGCAGAACACAAGTAACACCACAGCTTGGCATGTCTCATTGTTTATCTAGTGTTTTACCTATTGAATTGTTGAATAGATTGAGATTTAAAGTTTTAACTTGTTAGTAATTCAAATGCTTTAGCAAGGTCAAGATAAGAAGTATGCACTGTCAGTCCCTCATCAGGTGCTGATGTTGCCTATTCAAAGAATGGCACAAGATTTAAATGGCAAGATCTTGACTTAGCAAGTCCACACTGCTTTGTAACAGAAGCAGGTTTGATATGCCATTTGAATAAGCTCCATTATTACTCTGATTTTATGTAAAATGCTGGTCAGGTTGATGGGTAGGAAGTTAGGATTCCTAGATTTTTAGCAGGAAAACATCAGCAGCATTGTCTGTTTCCATGGAATCTGAGTTTTTAAATTTATTGTGGTACCTATTATATCTGTAGATATCCTTCCATATCACTGTTGCAGTATTCTTCACGTAAGGGATCTCCTGCCAAGGGTAGCCCAGTATCTAGCGTGTATACCAAAATCTTAGGAATTTATAGATATTGGACGTCACACATATGCTCCCCCATGCAAGATGTAGGGCATAAAGGTGATGTACATACCTCAGAACTTCTTTGTCACCAGTCCGAATGCCATCATTGATCAGGATCGTTTGCCTGAACGCTGCTGCTTCTGTGCTGGTTACAGAGCTGTATTTCAAATAAGTGCTCCACTGGGATTTCTTCTTATCTACATTTATTTTGGTATGTTTATATGTCATCCAGAGAGGGAAAATGTCAGTGTGGGAGGCAGATCCCTCATAAATATTATCACAAGCAATGTCTCTTCTGTTTGGGTGCTTCTCATGACCATATGTAGTGTTCTATCTGCCAAGCACTTGTCCCTAATACCCTACATAGTCATCTTTCCTCCTTGTCAATTTACCTAGAAAACTAATGTCTAAAAGTATTGGTGCAAAGTGCTATGACAGAGTCTTTCTATCCCGAAGGTCAGCCACCTGCCAAGAAAAAGGCCAAAAAACTCAGGTCTGATTCGGCTGCTATCCCATTCCCTCAGACATCTTTGTTAATGCTGGTCAAAGCCCAAGGGATCATCTGTTTGTTGTCTCAGGTTCCGCTGCCATGACCCTGTCTGAGGCTGGCATGGATCTGACTTCTTCCACATCCTTGGAGGCTTTACAAATGTTCACTCCAGACATTGAGGGAGAGCCTTGGCTAATTATATGTGAAGAACTGAGTGGGATACCACAAAAAGTAGTTTAGGAGGAGATTTCCTACTATGTTGGTTGAGTGTCTGCAAGGGTCCAAACCTTCTGGGGTTTTTGGGCAAATGTCCTTCAAAAAAAAAAAAAGGCATATTTCCCCTGCTGTTCAAGATCCCCAATGTGAATGGCAGGATTTTATTTGGAGGTTGTTCAATGCCTTAATGGCCTTAAAGTCTCCTCAAAGAGTTTCTGTGCTTGCTCTTCATCTCCTGTTAAGAGGACCAAAGATCAGGAGTCCTCTGAAGAGGATTTGGATTCCGGGGAAGAGGTTTGACATATTCTTATCAAATCGCTTCTCCCTTGGATTATGGATCTGAGGAGGAATATTCTATTAGTCCAGATTTTTCTATAGAAGAACTCTCCTTTGTGGACACTTTCTCACACGCTGGAATATTTCAAATGGGACTGCTTTCAGGTTTCTGTTATTAAAGAGGTATTATGAACTCCTCCAGATGAAGTCTCCCAAACCCTCTGCTGGTCCTCCAGTCTTCACAGACATTTTAGATACCTTTTTCAGCAGCCTCTGTTGCCCCTGATTCTTAGCCTCCAGCCCCCAAGAAACCTGACAGTTTTTAGAATGCGCGTGAGGATTGTAAATGTTTGTACAAATGTCCTTCTGTAGTGTCATCCTGTTCTGACAAACCCTCTAAACTTTTGCCATCTACTGAACAACTTCCTTCATATAAAAACAGTAGAGCTACTGAACATCTAGGCAAAAAGGTATATACTGCTGCCACTCTGGCTTTTAGGCCTATGAATTATCAGACTTGTATAACCAGGTATGTTTTAGTCTTTGTTTCTCAAGCTTCTCAGGCAATCTCTGACCTCCCTGATTCAGAGGGGAAGGTTTTGGCTCTTAATTGGGTTCTGTCTCTCCAGTGGCATGCCATTCTGTTAAATGTAGTTATGATGCAGCTGATGCTTCCTCTAAGGCTGTTGCATTTGGTTCTGTTTTGAGCTGTTACTCTTGGCTTCATATTCAGCCTTTACCTAATATAAGGCTAAATTGTCAGATACCCCTCTTGATAAAAAAAAAAAAAAAACTTTTTTGGGTCTGCTGCTGCTGTTGAGATTTTTAAGTCCCTCCATGATAATAGGAAGACCTTGCAGGACTTGAAACATATTTTTGTTTCTCCTATCCCTGAATTCCAGAGGAATTGTCCATCCAAGTTGCCCTGCTCCTAAAGGTAATAAGGGTTCTAGGTGCATCTCCCTGCTAAGTCTACTCAGACTCTTACTTCTCAGAAGTCTCCTTTTCAAGACAAGCCAGGTTCTATCTGACAGTTTGCTTTCCCATTCCCTAGGCCAGTTTCCCTTATCCCTTTGTCTTTCCTTATCCCTTCCCAATTGGTTAAGGGTCACTCAAGACTCTTGGGTTTTTGTCCATCAGGAATATTTCATGGTGTGGAAATCACCTTCCTTCTTTTCTGGGCATACCTCATCCTCCTCTGAAACAGCTTCCTTTCTTTCCAGAATTACTTCAGGGCCTTTTGGCTCAGAGCACCATTCAAGTTGTGTCCCCTGCCCAGTAAGGGAAAGGTGTTTATTCTAGGATGTTTCTGATTCTCAGGAAGGAAGTCACATGGAGACCCATTTTGGACCTTTCTCAGCTCAGCACCTTTCTAAAGGTTCCTTCCTTTTGGATGTTGTCCCTTCAAACCCTGTTTGTTCTTCTTTTTCCCCAGGCCTTCTTGGTATCCCTGGATCTCAAGGATGCCTATCTTCACATCCCTATTCATCCCCTTTTCAGGAAGTTTTTACGTTTCTTTTGTTACTTCCTTGCATTTTCAATTCTCTTCTTTGCTCTTTGGCTTCTGTACAGCCCAAGAGTATTAACCAATTGCCTCACTCATATCATTGCCATCTGCTGGATGAGAGGGGGTTCAGATCTTTCCCTAGCTACATGATCTTCTCATTCAGGCTTCATCCTCTGAGGTCCTGTTTCAGCACCTCCAGTTTACTGTTTGTCTGTTACAGCCTGAGTTTTACCATAAACTTTCAGAAATCAGTCCTAGTTCATTCTCAGGATCATGTTTTTCTCGGTTCCAGGATCCAGACTATTTCCATGCTGGCATCCCTGCCTCCACCCAAGGCTCTCTCTATGATCACTTTTTTTAATGTCTTCTTCCTCTGGCTTCAGTCAAAGCCTGGAAATTTGTCAGGGTTCTAGCATTCATGGCTTCCACCATTACTATGCCGTTTCTAGCCGGGCTCCATATGAAAAAAATACAATGGTTCCTTAAGTCATTGTTGCTTCAACACTGTCATCCACTGGATTTTCAAGCTGCCTCAAACTCGTGCGTCAGTGGTGGATTCATCAGCTTTTTCTCAACCCAGGACTTCCTTTCCAAACTCGAGTCCCATCTCAGGAATTCTTTTTGGATGTCTCAGACAGGGGGTGAGAAGCCTTCTTCGGTTCCCTCAATGCCCATTGTCTCTGACCTCCCCATCAGAGGTCAGATTACATGAGCATCAAGGAGATAAGAGCTCTTCTTTCTGCTTTTCATTCCCTGTTTCTACCAGGGTCTCAAAGTCTTCACAGCAATACCACAGTGATGTGCTATATCAATGCGGGGGGGGGGGGGTTATGGTCCTACCTTCTTTGTAGACTCTCTCTTTAGGTCTGGGATCTAGCTGTCCTGTATCAAGTGATTCTTCAGACTGCCTGCATTCCTTCAGAGCAAAATGTAGTTACAGACTCTTTGAGCAGTTCCAGTACACAGGCTCACGAATGGCTGCTTAACAGAGAGATGTGTTTCTGGACATTGGCCATCAGTGGGGTACTCCACGGATGGATCTTTTTGCCTCCCTTTTGAACAGATTTCATTTTTTGTATGCCAGAGTCTTGTGCCCTATCTTATCCATAGAAGGGGATGTTTCTCTGAGCAACTTTTTGTTTCCTCTCATCCCAGATCTTTGGGTTTAGCAGTTTCTAAGCAAACCATATCCTCCTGAGTCTCTGAGGTTCATGTATTTTTGTTATTCCTTTCATGGTAAATGTCTTTCTACCTCTGTAAAGGTTTTCTGTACTAGAGCTGCTGCTTCCTCTGGTGCTTTTTTCAACGTGCTGGATACCAATTCCATCTTTGCGGCTGCTATTTGTGTTTTTATGGCAAATCACTGATGACAGACAAGTGAGGTTTAGACTTAATAACAAAAAAAGAAAATCTGTGGTATTCCTCAGGGTCTCAGAAAACCCAGTATGCAGCCTATACTGGGTCAAAAATAACCATGCAGAAACTTTGCAGTGTGGAGGATGTGAAGTTCACTCCTTGAAATATGTTATGCACCTAGTGTGTTTCAGTAAACGATATTCCATTTTTAACTCAGCTGTGGACTACCTATTTTTTATTATTTTGTAGTACGTATTGTTGCCTCACAGCAAGAGGTTCCTGTTCGATTCAGGGCTGGAGTGCATTCTGTGTGGAGTCTGCATGTCCTCCCTGCGGTCGAGTGGCCTCCGAAAGACATGCGTAAATGGGCGTGCCTTCACTGAAGGTTGGTCATCAGGCTGGCAACTCGGCACCATAAAAATCTACTGCCAATCATTAGCGGACCAGAGTTCCGCTGTGGCGATCCCTAATCGGGAAGAGCCGAACAGATAAAAAGTATGTATTTTAAAGTTTGAATTTATATTAGAGAACTAGGTGCATAACATGTTTAAAGGAGTGACCTTCAAACCCACAACACTGCAAGGTTTTTGCTTGGTTTGTTTCAGACTTAACTTTCAGAAAAAATACCTACTAATGCAAAGCCTGTTGTTCTACCAATTTTCTAAGTCTTAAGGCCATCTGATGCACATACATACAAATATTTAAGGGCAATAATGCCCTTCTAGCTTGCCAATATACCAAAACAATGATTCCCGTAAGAGTCTAAGTTTTTCTTAGAAATATGTAAACTAGTGCTTGCTTTAATGTAATTTGAAAGTCTATTCCATGCATCAGCTACTCTCTAAGAGAACCAATTAGTATACCTCTCATTCCTATATAACTTTCTACATAAGTTGACTGATGATTCTCTGCTACTTTTTGATAATCATAATGTAAGCCATGCAGCTGTCCATCTTGAGTACAATACCTAGTTGTTTTAATTTATTGATTCATGTTTTGTGTATGACCCTATCAAATATATTGAAGTTAAATCTATATAAATTATAGCACAAGTTTTCATTTATAGCTCTTATATTTTTATAGAACAACATGTTACAGATCTGTTTCAACATATGCATGCTCATATATGGTTTCAAGTCCCAACCTTTCCAATTCTGACAATAATTTATCCAAAATAACCTTCTCCATCATTTTTCCACAACATGAAAGTAAACTAAGGGGTCTGTATGACTTTTGGATTCTCCTACTCTCCTTCCCTTAAAGATAGGTTTAGCAAGTGCATGTCTCCAGTTTTGAGGAATTCCCTGATGTTTAAATGACCTAGTGAATAACCAGTATAATGGTGCCATACATTCATGTTGGAGTGTTCTCAGGGTATGTTGGGGGGGATTACAGTGGGGTGCATACCGTATTCTGAGAGCAATAAGCTAAGAAGATATATTCCAGTGTGAATTATATATTTATCATTCATTTGACTGCAGTGAAATATCTGATTTGTACTGTCACAGTCATACGCGAGTCTGTAATAGGCAACATCTCTGTGTTTATGTGTGGGTTGCGGTAGGTTGCAGTGTATGGTTCTGACAGCAACAGGCTGAAATACATATGTCCATGATTTGTATTTATTCATTAATTTGATTCCATTTAGACACGTGAAATACACACAGACATACAGCTTGCTGTAATTGGTGGTTGGTTTGTATGTGTGGGGAGAGGGGTTAAATAAGTTGCTGTGGATAATTGTGTTTTATTTTATTACAGTATGATATCTGACGAGTACAGACAGTAAATCTGGCTTTAATTGCTGGATACAGGGGCTGTCTGTGGATGAAAGTAACTTGACACTATTGTCATTTGCTGAAGTTAAGCTGTCATTAAAGCCAGCTGGAAAATTTTGCAGTAGCTATTTGTAAAACAATCAGACATTTCAGGTGTGCACAGTCAATAACATGACTGTAATTGATGGGACTGAGGGTTATCTGTGATGGAAATACATGTGTATGGAGAAGGGGTTGCATTGTATCTAATAAAATGAACAAGTCGACAATTTTTTCACTTTCCATTACAGCCAGACATCAGCAATGAATACACTAAGTGGTTGTCTTTGGTGGTCTGGGCAGGATTTGTGTGATAGCAAATGCTCATTGGCACAGTGGTGCAGTGTGTAGTGCTGCCATCTGACAGCAATTTCTTCTCTTGTGTAATTTTTTTTTTTGTGAGGAGTCTGTCTGTACTCTCTGTATTTTTTTCCAGGTGCTGTGGTTTCTTCTCCAAAACCCTTAAGTACATAATGTATGCCTGTGACCATTTGTGTACTTTTACTTTCAGTCTAATGCCATGGGGATACACTGAAGGTAACAATCTTTTTGGAGGAGTAGAAAGGAAGATATTATTCCCAAATAGGATTTTGGTATCATTGTAAACATGTGTCTTCTCTATGTGTTAGTCGCTACTGTTTTGTTAGCTTTGAGAATAAGCATTAGCAACATTTTAGTTTCCCTTTACAAGAAAAGGTAAGACTGAATTTCATGATTTTTATTCAGGCCATTATTGAAGCAAAATGTTGTTACAAAACTAAAATGCACCTCAAATCATGTACAGCCCTAGGACTTTTTGGACCTAGCAGACCCCATTCCCCTGGCTTAATTCAGTTTCTTCCACAAAACGTATTACAGTGGAGTCTTTGCCAGTTATACTGTGTTAAAATGATGGGGAAATCTAAGAAAGTGTTAAAAAAAAAAAGGGCAAGAAAAAAGTAATCTATCTGTATAATTAGGGACTAGGATGGACACTGAGGGGATGGAGGGTATAACATCATGTAATGGGTAGCCCATATAATTCTTTGCCCAGGGCTCCATTGCATCTGTGGCTGGTCTTGTTGATTGCAGTCAGACATCTGAGGTGTATTTTGTCAATGGTGGGTGGATTATGTTAGCTTCCAGACCCTGGGATGACTTCCACCCTCATTAGCTGGCTTTTTGACTATCCACTTTTAAACACTGGTAGATGGCCTCTGGTGGTGGTGGTATCTTGGTTGGCAAAGTGTGTCATGTTGTCTCCTAGTCATGGCAGTAGTTGTGGGTATCCATTCCTAGGTTTCCAGAGAGGGGAGATAGAAAGGGGGCATTCTTGATCCCCCATTAGTAGCTCTTTGAGAGTGCCTACTTTGGATATGGGGTCCTTCAGTCTCCCCATACAGGGCCTCTCTCTTCTAGGTTCATACCTTGCACTGTCTGTGCAAGCTGTTCAGGACCATTCTTACCCAGGCATGACTACTTGCACATGGGAATTATCAGGCCTGTGGGGACTCAGGCTGCTTTCATCAAGGTCCCTTGTCTTTCAGCATTACATATGAGTTGTGGCTTGGGCCAGCCCTCCCCATATTTAGATATCTTGGTGCTAAGTGCTGCTTGTGACCTAGGTTCAACAGGGTTCCCCTGAAACTAAAAAGAGTCTTTCCTTTCATCACCCACCCACTGCCATTAGAAGATTGAGATTCATGGTGGGAGTTGCAAGTTTCCCTTTGGTTTTCTAACTCCATAAATTTGCTGCTGGGTCTGTGTGTTGTTGGTTCTTTCATTTTTTTGTGACAGATGCTCCATTGCTGATTTCTTAGGTGGGTTTGAGGGACTTGTATCTGCTTGTTCTCCATGCAGCAGCCCTGACAGGATCCTGTGGTTTCAGACTAGGATATCTGCTATGGTTTTCATTTCTTTGAATAAGACTGTGGGAGTACTTCTGTTTTGGGGCTACCCCTTCAGTCCCTCGAGGCTAATTCAGGTTTGAGCTTCTGTGGGACAAGCAGTCCTGTCGTCTTCTCTGAGGGATTGCAATCCTTTCCGTAGGCTCACCAGGTTGAAAGTAAAGGTTGGAGGAAGCTTTCCTCCTTTCAGAATTTCCTATTCTGATGGTTGTACAACATGCTTGAATACACAGTCTTAAAGGAACCTCATTTGCTTTGGTAGCAGAGCTGGTGGGATCATGCATTTTTCTTGCCTTTGGGTTGCTGTGGGACCTCCCTCTAGATCTAGCTGGGGGAAAGGTTTCCTTTTTATTACTTGGAGTTTTTGCACCCTTTTCCTGCATTGCCATGTACCTTCTGTCCTAGTTCATGCCAGTTCTGGCAGATAACGGCATGAGGATTTGTGTTTGAAGTCAGTTTTCTCATGCTCTGTTGTTTGGTAATGCTATCTTTATGATTGTGAAGCTACTGCAGAACTCAAGAATTATTATGCCCTTTACTGAGTACCCCTTGGAGTCAACATGTAATTGTCTTTTCTTGTGAATAATGTTGGAACCACTGTTAAGAAGTATGGATGTCCTTTATCATTGTTGCAGTATTCTTTACTCTTGGGATATCCTACATAGAATAGCCAAACATCTGGCAAGCATACTAAAGTCTTTACACCTTCCAGGCCTCATTTGTCAGATGTATGTCCTGCATGCAAAGAACAGGGTGTATATTTGATGTACGGATGCCTAATCCTCATAACTGCTTTACCACCAGTCCAAATGCTACCTCTGAATTCAATCTGTATGCTGTTCACTGAGTTGGTTCATTTACCAAGGCTTCTAAAGACAGGTGCCCCATTAAGGCACCTTCCTTCCCTTTTTCCATTGTAGTATGTTTTAATGTCATCCAAGAAGGGAGAATATGTGAGCATGGGAGGCAGATTGCCCATAAAGATAGACACAAGAAGTGCCTTTTTGTTTGGCTGCTACACACAACCACAGTGTGAGATTTTTCAGGTGTTTGTCCCTAAGACTTTCCTTAGTCAGTCATCCCTCTCTGTTTAGTTAGAAAACCAACATCTGGGTACCTTCACCATATCTGTGTGCACCGACATTCAGCTGCCAGTTAAGAAAAAAGCCAGAAAGGCATGTACTGATCCTGCTGCTTTCCAGCCTCCACCAGATGTCTCCATCAGTTTGGATGAAGAACCCAAGGACCATTCAGTGCCAACATCAGTTCCTTCTGCTGCCACCCAGTTGGTGGCCAACACAGAGCTGCCTACCTGCACATCTGCCAAGGCTGTGCATATATGTGGTGCAGCTGTATAGGGGAGGATCATGGCTGATTATATCTGAGGGGGCCTAGGGAAATTCCCCAAATAGTAGTTAGGTAAGAGGTGCATTGTACCCTCATCGAATCCACACAGGGGTCTGAACCTCCTGGATTTATTAAAGCAGATGTTTTTAAAAAAAAAAAAAAAAAAAAAAAAAAAAACACACATGGCTTCTGTGACTAAGGATCCTCACAAAGAATTTCAGGACTTTACTGAGGGGCTTTTCAATGCCTGTATGGCCCAGAAAGCCCCCCCAAGGTTTGCCTGTCCCTGCTTCTACCTCCTGGTACTGCACCCCTTCTAAAAGGCCTAGGGATTCTGATTCTTCTGATGAAGAGCTGGATTCTGGTAACAAAAATCTTTGACATACTCATTGCAGATCCACTCTCCTCTTGCTTTGGGGTTTGATGAAGATTCACTGTCCCCTGATTCTCCTTTTGAAAGATTATCTTTTGGGAATACAGTGGTCCACATGATAAAACACTTCAAGTGGGAATATTCCCAGGTGTCTAATGTTCAAAAAAAGATGTTATGAACTCTTACAACTGGGCTCACCTTGACCTTCTGCAGTATATCCTGTTTTAGCTGCCCTTTTGGATACCTTTTTTGCAGCTTCTCCAGCTCCTGACAGTCAACCTCCAGTCCCTAAGAAGCCAGACAGATTTTATAGTCCCTGAGGATCACAAGTTTTTGTATAAAAGTCTTTCTTCTGATCCTGCTAGTGTTTCCATGTCCACACATTAGCCATCTAAATGGTTATACTCTTCCAAGCATTTACCTTCTGATATGGACAGATGTGCTATGGAGAGGTATGTGAAAAAACTCCATACTTCTGCTACTTTGGCAATCAGGTCTGTTAATTATCAGACTCCCATAACTAGGAATGTCATAGCTGTTCTCTCCCAACTTGGGGGGATTTTGACTGATATGCCTGATTCAGACAGTAAGACTTCTGCCCTTTCTCTTTTGAATTCTGCCTCTTGGGTGGCTCATCATTCAATTAAATGTAGTTATAATGCTGCTGATGCCTCCTCTAGGGCAGATGCATCTGGATCTGTAATGAGGAGATACTCTTGTTTGTGCCTTCAGGCCTTACCTAAAGACATTAAGCCAAACTATTAGATTCCCCCTTAAACAACCAGAATCTCTTTGGCACTGTTGAAGAATTATTTAAATCTGTTTAGGATAAGGATAAGGGTAAGGTTATACAGGACTTGAAATAATTCTTTGTTTCCAGTGTCCCTAAGGACTAGAGAAATTATCCATCTAGACATTCTTTTGTCCATAGGCAGCCTGCTATGAGCAAGAGGGTTCCTAAGCAAATTTTCCCAGACTAGTCCCATCAAAACTGTAGGAACCAAAAACCTTCTTTTCCTGACAAATTTGCCTCTATTTGATTTTCAGTTTCCCCTTCCCCGGGGCCAGATTCCTTTGTCTTGCAGGCTGTTTTCCTGTTTGGCAACTGAGATCCACAGACTCCCATATACTCTCCATTATCCATAGTGGTTATTTTATAGCTTGGAATTCCCTTCCTTTAATTTCCACCCTTCCTCAGCCTCCTCCTGGCCAGCTCCCTTAGTTTCCTTTGGTTCTGCAGGATCTGGTGAAACAGGAAGCTGTCCAATCGGTCCCCTTGTCTCAAAAGGAAACAGAATTTTATTCTGGAATGTTTCTGTCTCCCAGGAAGGAGGGGTCATGGAGGCCCATTCTAGACCTGTCTTTTCTCAACACCTTTCTCAAGGTTCCTTTATTCTCTCTTTTTATACCCTAAGCCTTTCTGTTATCTCTGGTTTGAAAGACACCTCTATATTCCTAATCATCCTCTCTTCAGGAAATTTTTACATTTCTGTGTTTCTTCGTCATTATTATTTCTCCACTTTGCCTTTTGATCTTTCTACTGCTCCAAGCATCTTTACCAAGTATCTGTTCCCAGTGACAACCTTCTGCAAACTTCAAGAAATTCAAATATTCCCCTATTTGGATGATATTTTAATGCAATCCCATACTCATTAGCTCCTAATTTAGAATCTACACTTCACTATGTTTCTTTAGTGCACTGTGTGTTTCACCCTCGCTCTCAGAAAATCTGTGTTGACTTCCTCTTAGGATCTCCGAAAATCTCTGTTGACTTCCTCTCAGGAAGGGTTTCTGGGTTGCAGGGTTCAGACCATTCCAATGCTAGGTTGTCTCCTGTCTCCCAAGGTCCTCTCTTTGACTGTTTATTTCCAGTCTGTTCTTCCTGTTTCAGTCATTCTTGCAAGGGAATTTATGCAAGCTCTGAGATACATGGCCTTCACCATTCCCGTGGTTCCCTTTGCAAAACGTCACATGAAATTTCAGTGGTATCTCAAAATTCTTTGGCTTCAATATTGACATTCTGTGGAGTATCTGTTAACTCTCTTACATTGTCTCAAGCTGAAGCTCCGCTGGTGGGTTCACCAGATTTCTCTGAATCCAGGACTACCTTTCCAAGTTCCTCTCCTACTCTGGAGCTGCACAGAAATGCTTCTGATCATGGTTTAGGAGCCTCCCCACCAACCTAAAAGTCCAGAAACTTTGATCCCATCAACTGGTAGACCATATCAAGGGCTCTACTTTTAGATCTCCAGGCTTTTCACTCCCTTTGGGTTCCAGGTCCTGCAAAGGATTTTTGCAAACAATACCCGTTATGTTGTACATCAACAAGCAAGGAGGCACACGAGCTTGCTTCCTTTGCAGACTGGCTCTCTGTGTTTGGGATTTTGCAGTCCACCATCACTTAGTTCTTCAGGTGGCCTACATTTCCTCAGAGCACAGTCTTCTCCAGTTCTGTTCAAGAGTAACAAGTCCTCTGGCTTGGAAAGTGGATGCCATGTCTTTTTTTCTGAAGGGGATGTTTCTGTATTCCCTTTCCCCTCTTCCTCTACTGCCAATAATCCTGCACAAGATCATTTGGGACAGGCCCAAAATCTTACTGGTAGCTCCCTTTTGGCCCAGACAGCATTTCATCTGGGGCTATCAGAACAACTTACCTCAAAGGATTTGAGCTCCCCACATAGAATAAGAGATCTCTCATTAACCCTCACGTGCTCACTCTTCACTTGACTCTGACTGATAGGATTTTGATTCCTTTCCAACACCAATTTTCTGGGGACATGCTTTTGGTTGTTGAGGAGCCAGAAAACCCACTACTAGAAAATCCTGTGTATCTAAATGGAAAATATTTCTTCTTGGTGACCCAGGCATGATGTGGACCCTTTTTCTGTGGTTATTCCTACAGTCCTTTCTTATTTGTGGTGAGTTGCTCAATTCCTGCTTGGCATATTCATGTGTTAAAGTTCATTTGTCAGTCATTTCTGCTTCTCTGCCTGTGAATCCACCTCTGACTTCTAGTTTTGAAGTCAAACAATTTCTGAAAGTCATCTTTCATATTCGGCCTCCAAGAAAACAGATTATTCCTTATTAAGACCTTAATTTTGTTTTGGAGAAATTGATTCAGTCACCTTTTGAGCTTGCTGTTTTCTCTTCCCTACAATATTGTACTTGGAAGACTGTATTGTTGGTGGCTCTTGCTTCTCCCAAGAGGGTTTCCGAACTTCAAGCACTCATGGCAGTTCCACTTTTTTGAGGTTTTCTTAAGGACAGGGAGTTTCTTCATACCAATCCTTCTTTTATGCCCAAGGTGGTTAATGACTTGTCCTTGAATAAGTTCATTCTTTTTCCTTTCTCTACAGAATCCTAGTGAGAGTGTTCTTCACTCATTGGATTTACATAGATAGCTCAGATATTACCTAGACAAGACAAAGCATATCTGGAAATCTGAGCAGCTTTGTGTTTCCTTTTCTATCAGAAAATTCAGTTTGCAGTTGTCCTGGATTTCTGCAGCCATTTCTTTCTGCTATTTTCTTCATGGCAAACAGCTTTCTTCTTCTTCAGTTTGTGTTCATTCTACTAGGACAGTGGCCTCTTCTCTTGCTTTTTTCAAGAGTCTGGGTACCAGATCCACCTTGAAAGCTCCAACTTGGTCTTCTGTTCACATGTTTATGAAACATTACACATTGGATGTCATTTTCAGGACAGGTTTTCCCAGGATCATCCTTCAAGGATTTTGAAGGGCTCTGCTGTACCCTTCTCCTCCAATATTTTCCATTAGCTTTTGTACTCTCCCAAGAGTAAATAATACTGCAACAGTGATAAGGAGGGACATAGTACAGTTGTGTAAGATTTTGCCATCACTGTTGCAATATTATGTCCCTTCCTTCTGTGCCTTGTTACCTTTAGTTGCTCTCCTTCTGGCAGAGGGGTCTTTTTTTTCTCCTTTTTCACTTCCTGGAAATTCATGTATGGCTTTTCTCTGGGGTTGCTCTGGTTCATTTGGGTCACTTCATTTCTGAGATTAGGCATCTGTATATCATATTTACCTTGCACATAGGATATATCTGGTGTACAATGCCTGGAAGTTGTAAAAGCTTTGGTATGCTGGCCAGACATTTGGCTATCTTTGGCAGGATATCCCATGAGTAAAGAATACTACAGCAGTAAGAAGGACATCTGTTATGGTAAGGTTTTCCACAACTGTACTCTCTCTCACAGGTCAGCACTTGGAAGACCATGTATGCCATTTCACTGCCAAGTTTAGAACCTTCATTGCTTGTTAAAATAAGTAGCGAGTCCCTTGGTGCTGCAGTAAGTTGACCAGTGTTGATCCCTTTGGTGAGATGATTATGCTAGAAATTAATGCATTTCATTCTTGTGTAGCTATTGTTCAAAGGCCTTTAATTCCTATGAAGTTCATATGTGCCCTTCCAGGTTAGCTACGGAATATTTGTTTGCCTAAACCAGAACTACACACACTACTAGAGAGGTGGCTGACAAACTTGACCAGTGCTTTGAACAAATCCCTCTGTGTGTTTGATCCACAGTGAACTGAAAAGTCCATTGTAAGACTCACATTGAAAAATCATCCAGATAATGACTGTAACATATTGATTTTATTAATAATATGTTTGCTAACTGGGGATGCCCATTTAGTCTCATTTTTCACTTGAGTCACAGAAAAAATAACTTCATTAAGAAACATACAATGATAGTATAGTACAGTTTACAAAGCAGGCAAAATAAATGACAAAATCAGCAAGTCATACTAATGATTAAGTGAACAGATAACATGAGGTACTTAGATAGGGTAATTGACAGGGGTGACCAGACGAAGATACATTACAGATTCTGCAAGGACAGAGATGATAACTGTAGATCAGTATGTATGTAATCTTTAAGAAGCTTTCCATGGGCTTGCACAAGAGTATAAATACTGAGCACGTCCAAGCCTGACTGCCATTTTGTAGTAAGCTGTTGAGATGTAAGCATGCATGTCTGTCAGTTAATCAGTTTGTTTACATTTTGTGCTGTTGCGATCCATCCTGTGTTTTTATATAATAAAGCATGTAAACGAACTACCCTGCCTGTTTGTCTTCAATTATAAACCAAGATGAGTGACATAGTGTCAGAATGGGATCCAGAATAAAGACCAAGAGGCAGTCGGTTAATGTTGGAGGAATGGATCATCTATACTGCACTTACTAATTGCAAAACAGGTCAGAAATGTATTCCATGTACTAAAACTTGCTCAAATGATTTCTTATTCGAAAAATGTAAAACGAGCACTCAGAACACTCAAAATGAATTTCTAAGTAAACGAAATGTCCAAAAATGTGACATATTGATACAAATATTCAAAATAATTACGAAAATGTCTGAAACAATGTCCGAATCGCATAAAATGAATAAAATAAGGGAAACGAGCGCATTTTTTGCTGTGTGCTACTTTTGCACATTAACTAAAGCTATTCTAGATATTATAAGTGTATGAAGTGTTTACATGTTTATACAGTATTACTGTACAGTTATTTCACAAAATACAGCCATTTTAAAGCATATTTCACAAAGTACAGTATTGCAAAGAGTTTATTGTGCATTTGAATGTTATTACAAGTACCTGCTGTGTGTGCATGTTCCTATATAATTACAAGGGCCATTTTTGTGTGTGTTTGGGCATACTTTGTTGGCATGGCTGAAGGATTTTTGAAACCATCTCCACTTGTATTCAATAATATTGCTGGGAATTGGAGAGTGTTTGAGCAAGAGTACAATATTTTCATTCAAGGTGTATTTTCTGATAAAGATGCATGTACAAAGGCATTTATTCTGCTTAATTTACCTGGTTCAGAACCCATAGAATGAGAAAGTTCATTTATGTATGCACCTGCTGTGTTTGTAGGAGAGTGGGAACCCGCCATATAGTGGTACCAGCTGAATCAAGGGAAGGCCCCAAGTGCTTAAAACGTAAATTTAGAGAAATGTGTAAACTCCAAACGAATGTTACAATGGAAAGGCACTTATTTTACACAAGGGATCAAAAGCCTGGTGAAACTTTTGCAGCATATATAACTGATTTGAGAAATAAAGCTAAAACATGCAGATTTGGTGATTTAAGGGATGAGTTGATAAAAGACAGGCTTGTGTGTGGTATCAAAGATGATGCTGTAACTAAGATTTTGCTTTGTGGCAGTGATTTAACTTTGAATAAGGTCATTGAGATTTGTCAAATATATAAGGTTACAGAAAAGCACGCAAATATGCTTACAAATGAGAAATGCATGCTTCCAGTGTCTTCTAAAACTAATGTTGATAGTATACGGCATGTGGTTAAAAAAAACAGGCCCGAGCACATGGTAACAACTGTGAGTCTTCCAACAGTCCCTGGGAAACCCCGTAGCTTTCTAGCAAATTCCAGAGCAGTGAACCACACGAGTGAGTTAGCAAACTCAAAGCATGTACCCTCATTGTCAACTGTTGTAACTGTGATGGCAATCATGTGTCTAAAAGAGAAAAGTGCTTAGCTTCTCGTCAACTATGCCACAGATGTAAAAAGTGGAATCATTTGCAAAGATTTTGTAAATCAAAAGAGGCTCATTTTTTTATTAAAAGGGGCCATCCCAAGAGACAAGTTGATCAATCCAAAAGCTGCGACCCTACTTTTTATGGGGATGGTGTGTCTCTACTTAGTGAAACATCCAATGCAGTAGATTTATTGGCAAAGAATGAAGTATTTTCTACTGTTCAGATAAATGGGAGACCCACAGAGCTCAAAGTTGACACAGGTTCAAAGTGCAGTGTTACATCTGCAGAAATATTTGCTAGAGTATGTGCTGGTGAGAAGCTTGGTTTGGCAAAGTATGTGAAGCTTGTTGCTTGTGGTGGTGAAGATATTCAAACTGAAGGTTCAATAATGCTTTCATATTACTATGCTGGGAACAGCTGTGACTTGCAATTTCACATAGTCAAAAGGCAGGTACAGTCACTATTAGGCCTCAGAGAGAGTGTGAAAATGGGACTACTTTCATTTAATAAGGAAGTCCACCATGTAAGCTTAAAAGACCACTGTTTTAATTTTGCCCACTTTTCTCTAGGTATGCTGATCTTTTTGAAGAGAAACTAGGCAAACTTCCAGTTGTGTACTCCATGAAGTTAGACCCTGAAGTCAGCCCAGTTATCAGACCATCCTTGGAAGTTCCAGTAGCTATGCAGAAGAGTCAAAGCCGAGCTACATAAAATAGTGCAGCAAGGTGTAATTTGTCCAGTTGATGAAACTACTGAATGGGTATCTTCCATGGTGGTAGCTCATAAGAAAAGCTCAGATGATATCGCAATATATATTGATCTATGAGATTTGAACAAAGCACTGAAAAGACCTCATCATCCAGTGTGGACAGTCAAAGAAGTCACTATTCTTGTGCCAAATTCCACTGTTTTTTTCTGTCTTAGATGCAGAGAGTTCATTTTGGCAAATTTTGCTTGACTAAAATTGATAACCACTTTCACTACTCCTTTTGGCAGGAACAGATTTTTGGAAATGCCATTTGGGATAAATTCTGCCCATGAAGTCTTCCAGCATGCAATGGAGCACATTTATTCTGGGTATCCATGTGCTGTTATAGTAGGTGATACTCGTAGGAGGTAATGTTGAAGCCGAGCATGACAGAAACCTCAATAAAGTTCTGGAAAGCGCATGTGAAGTGAATCTAAAAGCTGAATCCTCAGAAGTGCAAATTCAGGCTACAAGAAGTTACATATGTTGGTCATTTGCGTACTAGTTCAGGCTTACGACCAGATCCTTCCGAGCAAACAGCAATTCTTGAGATATCAGCTCTAGACAATGCTCCAAACCTACACTTTTTTCTTGGCATGGTTAACTATCTATGCAAGTTCACTCCAGACTTGAGCCAACTATCAGCACTGCTCAGAGAGTTGACATGTAGAGATTTATCCTGGTCATGGTTAGAGCAACACCAGAGAGCATTTGGCATCCTGAAACAGAGAACTGCCACTCCACCGACTTTCAGATAATATGATGTTCACAAACCAGTTACTGTTTTTTGTGATCTTTTGAAATTTGGGCTTGGTGCAGTCATTCTTCAAGAGGCTAGACCAGTAACCTAAACTGACATGCAGTATGATTAGATAGAGAAAGAACTCTTGGCAGTTGTGTTTGCATGTTTGAAGTTCCATGATTATATTTATGGTAGACCTATCCAGATTGAAACTGACAACCTCTAGTCACTATTTTGAGAAAGCCTATGCAGACATCTCCTGCCAGATTGCAATGCATGATGTTGAAATTGCAAAAGTATAATTTCAATCTTGTTTACACAAAAGGCAACTTCTTTATCTTGCTGATAACTTTATCCACATCACTCAGAGGTACTACCAAACAGCATGAATATGAGAAACTTGACTGTGAAGCCATGGAAGTGAGACATTTTTCTTCCACACATCTTGATGAGCTTAGAAGTTAGAGATACAATTCTTCAGAAGCTCAACCACTTTATCAGTTGAGGATGGCTGTCAGAGTCTTGCTTACCTCATGACCTGCAACTTTAGTTTCCTTACAGAGATGAGATTTTTTTCTGATAATGGTATCATCATGAAAGGTCCAAAAGTGATTGTTCCAAAGTCCTTGCAACAAGAGTACATTACTATTGTGCATTGGGGCCACCCAGGAACTGATTCTACCAAAAGAAGGGAGAGATGACTAGTATTTTGGCCTTCTATATCAAGGGACATTGAGAGTACTTTCATCTTGTCCTGTATGTAATAGTACAAAGCCACATCAACAGAAAGACCAACTTCAAGCTAAACCAGATTCCTGAACTATCTTGGTTGAAAGTAGCCACAGATATATTTGAGCGGATTGGTCAACATTACTTGGTGTTAATGGACTCTTATTCAAATTGGTACGAGATTGACTTACTTCATAATCTAGCATCCAGTACTGTCATTAGTAAGACGAAGCATTTTGCAGTCCATGGTAGACCGCACAAAGTTTACAAGCCAGCAATTCAAGAGATTTGCCGATGAGTGGGACTTCATTCATGTTACAAGTAGCCCTGAGTACCTGCAGTCAAATGGTTTGTCAGAATGTGCAGTTCAAGGTGCAAAATAATTACTAGAGAAGTCGAATCAAGACAATAGCGATGTTTTTCTGAATCTCTTGAATATCAGAAATATTCCTCATGATAAAACATCTTGGTTTACCTGCACAGAGACTTCTGTTGAGACATACCAGAACCACATTACCAATCAACAGTAATATCTTGGTTCCATGTGTTAAGAACAACAAATCGGTGAAAAGCCCATCTGTTAAAGAAGCACTTATCCCGGAAGTCCTATTATGACAACTCCAGCAAACCATTCAATCCAGTACAGGAAGGGGAGGCAGTGAGGATGCAGACGTCAAAAGGTTTTCATTGGATTGGAGTTGTTAAAAGTGTTTGCCCATAGCCAAGGTCATACATTGTGGAATGACAAAGAGCAGAATTTAGGTGGAATTGGAAATATTTAGTACTGGTGCACAAGCCTTTATTACAGCATCTTGCCTGTTAGAAAGACTCTAGATCTCGGTGTTCCAATTCCAGAGGGCGCTCCAGTAAATATCTGTGTTCTTGAGACGAATCCCAAAACTCCCAAAGCAAGTTGTTCACCAATGACGGTCCCTGTTGCTAAACCCAGTTCTAGTTGCTATATTACTAGATCAAGTCGCATTTCCAGACCATGTTCCAGATACACGGTAACTTGGACATGAACAGTGTGTTTATTTCTTAGTATCTGTATAATTGCATGTCTTATTCAAGTGTCATTTTATTGTGGGCAATTCATTAAAAAGGGAGGATGTGCAGCAGTATGCATGTGTGAGCATGACTGACATTTTGTAGTACGCTGTTGAGATATAAGCATACATGTCTGTCAGTTAATCAGTTTGTTTATATTTTGCACTGCTGTGTTCCTATGTAATAAAGCATATAAATGAATTACTCTGCCTGTTCGTCTTCAATTATAAAGCAAGATGAGTGACAATAACCATGCAGAGACAATCATAACATATGCATTACATCACAGGTAAATTATTGTTTACTGGAATGATACAACATAAATAAGTAACTTGCAGTAGGGTAGAGTTAAAGAAATTTTAGGCTAAAATGGCGTAAACAGCTGACTAATGATTTAATATTAGTTTTTGGCAGCTACTGTAGGTGTGGGTGCATTTAGATAAATACAAGGAGCCATCTTCAATGGATACCAGCTACAGTTGTCTTCTAGAGCCCTCTTACCTCATTATTTATTATTCTGTAGTTCCATGCCAAGGAGGTATTCACTGTGGATTCCTTGGTGGAGGGCAGGAGGATACGACCAGCTTAAGCACCACAGTTCATTATTGCCACATGTGCAGTTTGACTCTGTCCTAGCAAGCATCACTGGTAAAGTAAGGGGCTGGTGGCAAGGGAGGATGATTACAATGGCATGTATTCCACCAAAAACAGCTATTATGGAGCTTTATAAATTTTTGAGAAAAATAATCAGCTTTTAGCAGGGGATATTATTTATAGCTGAGGACTTGAATTTGATTTGTAATAGTGAGGATGTATCAGGGGGACCTAGAGGGGACAATGTAACAGTAGAAGTTAGATTTCTGAAGAAATTTATGAAAGTATTTGGTATGGAAGATGCAAATTCAGCAGTAGGAACTCTTGACAGAATTTACATATTATTCCTCAAGGTACAATAACTGGGCTAGATTAGATAGAGATTATATTTCACCGGAATATGTGCATTTAATTGAAAGCTTTGACTCACATCCTGTAAGTATTTCTGATCATGCACCAATAAAAACTAAGATAGAAATGCAGGGTAATGAGGTAAAAATAAGACACTGCTTCTTCCCGACCTACCTTTTAAAAACTGAAGAATTTAAGGAATAGGTAGTGAAAATTATCCAAGAATTATTAGGGAAGATAGAAATAGCTTTAGAAGTTATCACTATTAAATTGGATAAAATAAAAATGGAGTTTAAAATAGGGTCAAAATAAGAGAGACAGAGAGAGATATGGTCAAGAAATAGAAATTGGAGAGGCTGACAACAGTTAAAGTATTGCAGAATAAGGTGAATCTCACAGAACAAGAGCAGCAGCAAATGTAGAGTGCTAAAGAAAATAAGGGAGTATCTGGATAATACAGATGATTTTAGAATGATTGCAGTTAAGCAACTATTTCTGATAAATCCAGAGCACAAAAAATGTTGGCACAATTATTTAAGCAACAGAACATTGAAAAGGGTTGTGGCCAAACTTAGAGAACCTATAATAAGAAAAATAATCAGAGATCCTGTAGACGTTTTAGAGATATTCTGGAAATTTTATGACAATTTGTATATAAAGCAGAGAAATGTGGAAATCAAGAAAGAGTAAAAATGGAAGTAATTATGGAAGACTTAATTATGCCAATGTTAGAGGTAAACAAGGCTCAACAACTAACAGTTAAGATGTGAGGTAATGAGATAAAAACAGTGATGTATAAACAATCTTCAGGTAAGTCTCCAGGAACCGATGATATTCCCATGGAAAGTTTCAAAATTAGAAGGGAAGAAAGTGATAAAGACCTGGATGATTCTGTTTAACAGTATTTTAAAAGGAGAGGAAGCACCAACATCTTCGAAGAAAGCTGTGGTAGCTGTTATCTAAAGATGACAAAGACCCTTCAGCTCCAGCTTCATATAGACCTATTTCAAATGTTATACCATGATTATAAAGTGCTTATATCTATACTAGCTAAAAGAATGTCAAAGATGTTGCCAAATTGTTAGATATGGATCAGTGTGGTTTTGTGGCGGGGTGGCAAACTCTTGACATTACTAACAGAACAGTGATGATCTAGAGGGAAATGGAAGAGAAAATATCTCTGTAGTTGATGAGTCTTGATGCAGAAAGAATTTGACAGAGTAAGCTGGGATTTTGAGTAGATTATTGGAAGCATTTGCATTCCTTGATACAGTAATAAGCTTAATTAGAAGGATAAAAGGATAAGCTGTGTTTGAACAGAGGAACCAGGCAGAGGTGTCCTGTTTCTCCTTTATTTGCTTTATGTTTGGAGACATTGGCAAAGAAAATAAGGGACTCAGAAATATAATGATATAACTGGTATGGTAGTCAAGAAAAGCTGGTTCTATTTGAAGATGATATTTCAAATCTGATAAAACCAGAAAAGGAGATTTCATTGTTGTGGAACATTTTGAGACAGTTTCATATCTTTTCACAATACAAAATTAATGAATCTAAAACAAATGCAATAGCTGTAAATTATGCACCCATGCACAGATTAGTTCAGCAATATCTATATCTATGGGGATATGATAAAATGAAGTCCTTAAGGGTATGGATTAAAAAGGATGTGGTATGGCAGCTAAGTGTATATGGGAAGAGACTACCCCAAAAATGATACAGCTGAGAAATTGAAAGCTCTGTTTTATGGATATGGGTAGCAAGATACAAGCAGTTAAAATTTTTTTAGTCCCTTTAGTTCACAGGTCAGGCATATTTTTATCAACCAGTGGAGAAGTTGTGAATATTAATTAATAAAGAGCTGAAGGATTTCATCTATGAGGGGAAGATGGCAAGAGTCAAGTGGGATAAGCTGGTTCTTCCAAATGAGCAAAGCAGTCTGGGATTACCTGTTTTGGAGGGATATTTCAAGGCTATATAGATAAGGCTCCTATACATAGCAAAAGCAGAAGCAGAAACCTGTAGTTCAAAGTGGAAAGGAATGATGAAACAATGGGGAAACTCAAGAAATAAGGAAACTGGGACTTTGGATGCAGATCCTTAAGGAGAATAACAATAACCATACATAATATTATGGTCATAAAGTAGCAGAAAGTATTCTAAGAAGTAAGCCAATACGGGAATGGAGAAAGAGGGTTCTGCCAATAGGGGTGACTGCAATTAGGGATACAGACAATAGGCAAGAAGGGGCTGGAATTTATTGGAGAAAACTGGCAAAGCAACCAAGGTATTGAGAGAGCAAATAGAGAATGAAAGGTAATAGAATGGAAAGAGGGCAAGAATGTATTCAGACTGCAGGCTAGAGATTGCCTTCCCTATCAAGGATTGATATCAGAGTATAGGCAGAAAGAAATGTGGGGATCCTAAGCAAAAGACCAGAAATGGTTGAGTTTTTAGTATAATCTAGAACAGAAACTGCTGTTAAAAAAGGAATAATTAGTAGAGCATATAAAATATTGTATGATAACTATAAGAATCAATCAGAGGAGGTTGTAAAGGAGTGGGAAGAGAGTTTGGATAAGCAATTCACAAAGAAACAATGGGGGATATGTATGTCTCCCAAATATGCAACAAAGTCTAGAAGATTTGGGATTTTTGCTTGGAAGTGTTTACATATTTTTATACCCCAAGTAGACTCCAAAGAAGTATTCCTCAGGTGCATGGCAAATGTTGGAGGTGTGATGGGGAAGAAAGATATAATAGGGAGCATAATTTCTGGGAGTGAAATGAGTTTACAGACTTTAAAAATTCCCCCCAGACTATTCTATCTGAAATACTTGGTATGCAAATTGGTATGACTTAAGAAAATTATTTTTTAGAGCTATGATACAGAATTGGAACTGCCTAGACATAGTAAGGCCATGCTGAGTCTAATTATGGTAGCTGCCAAAAAGCAATTATTAGAAAATGGAAAGCAAAGTCTAAACCAACTGTACTACAAGTAGTGAATATGTTAACAGAGAGAAAATAACTGGAAATGGGATTTTTAGAAAATGGTAGGAGCAAATTACATAGAAAAAATAGAAGTTGTGGGAACAATACATACGGGTGAGGAATGAGCTATGTTATATTTGACTGACAATGACTGGATAGATTATAAGTGATGTATAATATTTGCAACTAAAATTATGTCAGTGTGGGTTATTTATATATATGTATAATTGCCTATGTCATAAGTGATAATTTAATAAAGATGTTTCTTGTTTAATTAAAAAAAAAAAAAGACATTTGGATTGCAGGCTAGAAACTACTTTCCCTGCCAGAATCTAGAACAGAAGCAGCTGTTAAAAAGGGATAATTAGTAGGGCATGCAAAATATTGCATGATCATTATAAGAATCAATTAGAAGAGGTTAGAAAATATTGGGAAGAGAGACTGGGAAAGCAATTTACAAGAAAACAATGGAAAGACATATGTATGGCTCCCAAGTATGCATCCAAGTCCAGAAGGTTTAGGATCTTTACTTGGATGTGTTTGCATATTTTTATACTCCAAGCAGACTTCAAAGAAATTTTCCTCAGGTAGTTAGCAAATGTTGGAGGAGTGATGGAGAAGGAAAAGGTAACTGGGAACACATGATCTGATGATGTCAATTTTCATTCATCCTCAATGAATGTGTTCTAGATCTGAGATCAGATCCAACTCACCCATTACAGCTTGTGGAAACCTTCAAGCTCTCGCCTACTCACAATGCACTGTTGCCCTGTCATGTCAGATCTCATTTTGCTGCTTTCGCAACCAGACATGGTTACTGAAGAGCTTCTGAGCATCTGTGAAATTTAGATGATATTTAGTCTCCACTCACAAAATGTCCATAGGCAGTTACACTACTGTCTGCATAGGACTAAAGACTTCAGAAAATCAGACCAACTATTTGTTTCCTTCGGTTATCAAAAATTAGGCCAACCTGTTAAAAAAGTGACCATACTCAAATGGACAACAGAGTGCATTACCTTGGCTTACACAACCGCGAGTGTTCCAGTACAGAAACTAGTAAAAGCCCATTCCACCAAATCGGTGGCGACATCCATGGTTTTTCAGTCTAAAGCCACCTTAGATGATATTTGTGCAGCTGCTCACACCTTTATCAATCATTACAAACTGGATTAGTCTCAAGAGGTAGATCAGCATTTGGCTCGACCGTTCTCTGTCATGTCTTTCCTTAGTGGTCACCCAGGACTCGGGTAGCTGGGGACTCTGTCCCATTCATTGAGGATGAATGAAAATTGACATCATCAGATAAAGAAGTTATGCCCTCACCATAACATTCCATCTTTGTTATCTATTTTCATTCAGCCTCAACATCCCTCCCTCTGTCCCCCAGCCCTTGCCTTCCTTATTACTGCTTTGGGGCAAATGTGAGGGCACAAGAGTTTTCCCCAGAACTTGAAGGCTGATCTCTGTAAACCTGGAATGGTATAACTTATTCTAACCTAATGATAACCCAGCTTCTGTAGTCAAGACCGTTTAGTCTCTGCTTTCCAGATATTTTTCTCATATGTGTACCTTTAGGTATATATGCTTCTGTATAAGTCTCTTGCATGAATTTCTTCTGTTTCTAAAGCTATGAATATAATCTGAGGTGACAGGGCAGCAGTGCATTGTCAGTAGGGGAGAGCTCAAGAGCTTGAAGGCTTCTACAAGCTGTAGTAATGGCCAAGTCGGATTCGGAACCCATTCGTTGAGGCTGAATGAAAGTAGACAATACAGATGGAACATTATCGTGAGTACATAACTTCTTTTTTGGAAGTTTAATGAGTTGTCAGATTTTAAAACTTTCCCACAGAGTACATTATCAGAAATATTGGGTGACCAAATGGCTGTAAGTAAGGAACTGATTCCTTTGAGCTGGGATACAGGATCTGAATTGTCTAGACATATTAAGGCCTTGTTAAGTTTAATTCTGTTGGCTGCCAAAAAAAGCAATTACTAGAAAATGGAAATCAAAGTCTACACCAGCTGTATCTGAGGTATTGAATATTATAAAAGAGAAAATAAATGGAAGGGGGATTTTTAGAAAAGGGAAGGAGCCAAATACATTTAAGTAAATGGAAATTATAGGAGCAATGCATGCATAATAATGTTCAAAATGAGGAGGAATGAGGTTTAAGGGAAGGCAGAAATTCAGCAATTCTTTTGTAATGTTGGATTGATGATAGCAGCAAAGAAATTATATGTGATATATATTGTATTTAAATAGAAAAAAGTTAAAATAGTTTTTTTTTTTTCTGTTCATGCATGATGTTTGCCTATGTCTTAAGTGATAATTTAGTAAAGTTGTTTAAAAAAGTCAAGCTATATACCCTTCAGCTGATCGACCTTCCAAAATGCCGAACGTCATATGGCCAAGCCTGTATGACAGACATTTCGGAAGGAAAGAACCACAAGAAAGCCACAAACGAAGGCAGAGATCTCCGAAGAAGTCTTGCAGTGCACTTGACGAAAGCGCTTTTGTTTACTTGATTAAATAAAGTGTGATGGACTTACTCCTACCTTCGTTCGTGTTTTTACTTCGGAAGGTAAATCAGTGTGAATGAAGATCGCCATACATTGTGGAATGGGAAATTTGCTGTTTTCTTCAGTGTAGTGTGATCTCGAAGTTGGCATATTTATTTAGCAGAGGGCATTGTTTTAATTATATAACCTTCTGAAATGTCAGTGTAATTGTCTCTACCTTGGATGGGTCCGGAGCCGCTGAGCAGGCACTGGCTTCTGAGGAAGTACTTTGCACTACCAATTCTCGACAGAAGCCGATGACTTCTTTCACGTCTTTTGTTCTTTCGAAAACTACCGAGTTTCTAAGGCCCAGGGTACGAACCACACCCATGAAACCGAAGACCCCATCTCAGGGACCTGCTTCCTTGCCTCAGTCTCAAATGCTTAAAATGGTGGAAGACCTTATAATGTTGATCAGGGGAAGCCAAGCTACTCCTTCCAAAAGGAAAAGAGATTTGTCCCCAGTAGTCTTATCTGAACAGGAGTCCGATGCCTCTGAATATGAAGACATGGATTCTGATGTGGAGGAATCCATTCCTTTAGCCTCTCCACCCGAAGATTTTTCCTTTGGGGAAAGCCTTCATACTTTAAGGGAGCATTTCCAATAGGAATGTCAGGACTACCCTCAGTCTAAAAACAGACTTGGGGAATTTTTAGATCTTCCACAGCACAGACCCCTGGCCATTCCTCCTATCCTGGATGTTGTGGATGATGTTTTCATGGAATCTAGTTTAAATCCTGACACCCTCTCTCCTGCTCCCAGGAAACCTGGCAGGTTTTACAGAGTCCTTGACTCTCACACATTTCTTTTCAAAAATCCTACTGCTGACCCTGAGGTTATCTCCCAAGGGCCTTAAGGAATTAAAGCAATTTCTGCTAAGAATCCCACCCCCTCAGATAGGGATTCCCGAGCTTTAGACAGATGGGGTAAAAAAGTATACATCTCTGCTACTGTTGCTATTAGAGCACTAAATTGTCAGTTCCATGTGCTAAAATTCCAGCAGCATACCATGGAACTCCTCAAACAAAAAATACCAACTTTTCCTGCTTGTACAGAAAATAGAGAGTTGCAAGACTTAATGCATTCTACAAGTCAAGTAACTAAGCACACCTTACACTGTGGTTTTGATGCCCTAGAAGCATCTTGCAGGGCAGCAGTCACCAGTTCTGTCCTGAGAAGGCATGCTTGGCTTAAGGAACAGCCATTGCCAGACCATGTCAAATCTAAACTATTGGATGCACCCTTGCACAAAGACAACTTATTTGGCACCAAGGCAGAGGAGGTCTTAAAAAAGATGGGAAAAAAAGATAAATCTATGCAGACAGTTAAGGATATCCTGCAGGTCCAGCCGGCATTGCCCCTTCAAACACTGGTCCTTTCCTGCCCCCTCCAGGTCAGTTCAGCCCAGACCCTGGGGAAGCAGACCCCCAGACAACAGCCACAGGGAATGCAGAGATCAAAGCAATGGAGTACCTCCACTTCTAAACCAGAGAGTGCAAAACCACCCCCTCATTGTAAGAACTCACAATGACTCTCCACTTCCACCCCCTCCCTTTGCCCACCTGCACTTGCCCCTGGGAGGAAAACTGTCCTTCCATGCAAGCACCTGGGCCACCATTACCAATGACCGCTGGCTCCTCAACATAGTGGCCCAGGGATACAATTTTTTTTCCACACTCTACCAACCCCAAAAGGGTTCCCAGATCTACCTGCAAACCAGTAGGCAGAGGCCAAAAACCAAGTCCTTTCCCTGCTCACCATGAGGGCAATAGAACACGTTCCTGCAGAACAGGTAGGCCAAGGTTTCTACTCCAGGCTCTTTCTGCTACCCAGAAAAGGGGGCACCTGGTGCCCCATCCTTGATTTATCCATTTTAAACACCTTCCTAGTGATACCAAAATTCAAAATTTTCACCCTTCAGCAACTACTACCTATGCTCTCCAAGGATGCCTGGCTAGCCACCCTAGACCTAAAAGAGGCCTGCCTACCTACACATTCAGGAAATAGCTATGTTTCAGGGCAGGATCTCTGCACTTCCATTTGGTTTATCTACTGCTCCCAGAGTTTTCACAGAATGTCTGGTTCCCACTGTTGCTTTTTGCAGGCAAAGAAATATTCAAATTTACCCATACTTAGATGACTGCCTAATTCAGGCAGTCAGGAAAAGCTGCTCAAGTACCTGGCCTTTGTAAAGGACCTACTGACCTCCCTAGGGTACACTTTCAATGAAAAGAAATCCAAACTAGTACCCACCAAAAAATTATATTCCTGGGAGCAAGCCTGGACACAGCATCCCAGATGACAATCCTTACACCAGAAAAGCAAACTTACCTGAGAGCCTATTTCTCTCAACTAGCCACCAGACCCCAGTTATCCACATGAAAAATCCTGCAAGCTCTGGGGTTCATGGTTCATGGCATCTTGCATTCTACTCATTCAATATGCCAGACTGCATATGAGGAAACTTCAATGGTACCTAAAAAGCCTTTGGTGTCAACACTCTCAAGAGCTGGAAACTCATACCAATGATACCTTGTCTAAGGAAAGATTTCCTTTGGTGGGCAGCAACATGCTACCACAACAAGGGACTACCCTTCTCACCACCCCATGCTGCCCAGACCCTCACCACAGATGCATCAGACTATGCCTGGGGTGCACACCTGAATGGCAGGTGCATACAGGGCCAATGGAGCCCACATCAAATACATCTGCACATCAACCAAAAAGCATCCAGCATGCATTGACAGCTTTCAGACCCCTTCTCTCCCCAGGGGCTCGACTGACCAAAACAAACAACACCACAGGGATGTGGTATATCAACAAGCAGGAAGGGACTCACTCCAACCCGCTATGCAGGCTTGCCATAACCATTTGGCACACAGCCTCAGCCATGCAACTACACCTGTTAGTACAATTCCTGCCAGGCTCTCTAAACTTTCTGGCAAACAAGTTAAACAGAAATCTTCTGGACCCACCACGAGTGGCAGCTAAACCAAAAAACCTTCACCCTTATAACTCAGAAATGGGACACCCCGAAGGTAGACCTCTTTGCTCCCCACTCCAACCATCAGCTCAGCAAGTTCTGCACAAGGGAGCCTCACTGCAAGGCCTGAAACGTGGATGCTCTATCTTTCCAGTGGGTCAACCTCTCAGTCTATGCATTTCCCCCACTACCTCTCATTACCAGGGTACTGCTCAAAATAAAGGAGGAAAAACCAAGGGCAATCCTGATTGGCCCAGACTGGCCATGCCAGCACTGGTACCCACTGCTGTGCAGCCTGTCCTCTCTGCCACCATGGCATCTCCCTCAGATCCCAACACTCCTGACCCAGAAGGAAGGAGAATTTGTGCATCCCCAATTGCAGACCCTCAATTTGGCAGCCTGGCTTTTTCTCTGACCACTGTACAAGCTGCCAAACTCAGTAAACAGGTTCTAGATGTTATACGTGAGGCCAGATGCCCTAGCACTAGAAAGTCTTATGCTGACAAGTGGAAAAGGTTCTGCACCTGGATCCAGGTTAAGGGAGCCGATATGGCACAGCCCTCCCTACCTCTCATCCTAGATTACCTAGCTGACCTACTACACAGTGGTCTAGCTTTTTCTTCTATTAAAATTCATGCCTCTGCTATCTCTGCTCATTTCAGCACTGAGCAACCTATTTTCTCACACCCTCTCATCAAACAGTTTCTCAGAGGGGCTAGCAACTTGAGGTCACCCAGAAGAGCACCTACCCCAGCTTGGGACCTAAACTTTGTGTTAGAGAAACTTACCCTGCCCCCCTTTGAACCAGGAGCTTCAGCAGAATTAAAGCTTCCCTCATGGAAGACAGCCTTGCTTCTGGCCATCACTTCAGCAAGAAGAGTATCCGAGCTACAAGCACTAATGGCTGTAGAGCCCTTCATCATTTTCCATGCTGACAGGGTCTCCCTCAGGACTAACTCAACCTTCATGCCAAAAAATGGTGTCCAGTGTGGCTCTCAACCAATCCATTCATTTGCCCACCTTTTTTCCTAACCCACAAAACAAGGGGAAAGAATACTGCACTCGCTGCAACATGGACATCTGTTCATACCTTCACCAGCTCAGATTCTATCTAGACAGGACTAAATCATTCAGAAAGACTGATAAGTTGTTAGTCAGCTTTGCTGGAGGATCAGAGGACAAAGCCATAGCCAAACAAACCATTTTCAAATGGATAGCACACTGCATCCATTTCTGCTACAAGCAACATGGGAAATCTCCCCCTAAGGGGGTCAGAACTCACTCTACCAGAGCAATCTCCACATCTACAGCTTTCCTCAGAGGAGTCCCCACCAGGGACAACCTGCAGGCTGCAACATGGACATCTGTTCCTTCACCAAGCATTACCACCTGCCTATCTTCCCCAAATCCAGGGCGGCTTTGCCACCACAATATTACAGGGCACCCTAGCCAACCCCCAGTTTTCTTGACTGTCTCCACCCTTTTCTTCAGCTTTGGGAAACAACCCAAATGTGATGACTGCAACAGTGAAACACGAAGAACATAGTATAGTTGTGTACACTTACCATAAATATAGATGTTTGAGTGTATTTACTGTTGCAGTCCTGGTTTCCCTCCCTCCATCCCCCTTTCTCTCTCTCTCTGTCTTATTACAAGGAAGTTTTTGCTATTTACTTTCTACTGGTGGGGTTCTTCCACAATATCCTCGCTCCCACTTGGGGACTCCTGACAGGGCAAGAAAAACTGATGTAATGGCATCGGCTGCCTTACTTTATACTACTGATGACCTGATGTCAGTCCTGGAGCGACAGCAACCGAAGCAGAAATACTAAGCCTCTGATATTTGGGCTGACTAAGGGCTACCCTGGCAGGGATAACCCAAATGTGATGACTGCAACAGTGAATACACTCTAACATCTACATTTATGGTAAGTGTACACAACTGTACTTTATGTGGGTAGTTCACGCTACGCAAACCCACGCTAACGTGGGCAACAATTAGCAACAAAATTAAACGGATTTCAAACACTACAACCAATAATAGTACCAGTACACTGGGCTGTGAGACAACAATCACCACTCATATAGATCCTTAGTTACACTCTGCTCTCACTAGGGTGTTGAAAGGTCACTGTTGCTAAGATGCTTAAAGTTATCCGTGATGTAGAGAGAGAAAGCCCTGAGTATGTCACAGGTAATCTGAGTTGGGTGATGGGAGTGAGAGTCTGTCATCTGCTCACTTATCCTGGTGGGAGGGAGGTAGTGCTGGCTCTGAAATGGGTGACAGTAGTAGCACTAGGTGTCAAACCTCTCAAGCCCATACTGCCATGTGTAATCACACTGTGAGCTAAAGTGGAGCCCTAAAATGACAGCAGCAGTAGTGGAGCTAGAAACAGCCTCCACAGGGAGGAGGGGTGCTGCACCAGGAGGGAGGGTAGGCCATCTTGCAGGACCAACAAGGCTGATGCAATCCCTTCCTTACAACTCTCACTGTGAGCAGCTAAGCTCACTGGGGATTCCCGGGCAGAAATGGATAGGCTGTAGGGCTCTCATCTGCCTGGAGAATCCTCAGCTCCCACAACTGAAGAACAAATTGGCTGATTGGCTGCTATAGAGGAGCTGTCATGCTTGGTCCTGTGGGGAAGTGCAAAGTTACACATACCTTAATTTTCACAGGAATGGGTACACCACGCATCCTTCTTGATTTCACTTGTGGGTGACACAATTTGATAAGTTCCCATACAGTTTCCCTTTCCACACTGAAACAGTGCACAATCTGCTGTTCACCAAGCTGGTGGTATGCCACATGCTTTCTGTGCCGCTTCTGTTACCACAGATGGCCGGAATGCATAATATTGTATTGCTGAGCTGTACCTACTGCTGTTCGAAATATCTCTGCCTTCACATTTGCCACTGTTCTCATTGTAAAAATCGGATACACAGAATGATGCTGTACACCTCTTTTATACATTTCTGAATTGGCTAATCATTTTGGGCTTCCTCATCTGCATGACATTTCTCATTTCAGTGTCATTATGCACTCATTAGTTGAGACATACTATGCGTACAGCAATATTTTCACCCTTGCCTGAACAGGCTGGTTCTGACTTTGCCGCACCATATATGTTCCCATTACCCATGACAATTTGCACTGCAGAGTGTGCTAATTGTATACAGATCCCAGTGTTTTATCTTATTTACACAATTTCAGCTAATGAATTCATTGTACTTTTGCTTATGTAATAAGGGCATCTGACTAGTGTAGTTGCAAAGGATTTTACTTATGTTTTATATTGCTGGTATGCTGTGCATTGTATCTTATATAGTAAGGACTTACCCACTATTTTCACATGCTATGCATTCTGTTTACTTTACTCCTGATTTGTGTCCGTGTATGTATCACAGAAAACAGTTATGTACTCACCATAACAATCAATGTATGTGGTCCATCTCGCCTACATTCTTTACTCACGGGTTCGGAGCCGATTCTCGGCTCTGACTCGGCCAACTATTTCTCTAGCACGAAGTCTCTAATTGGCTGGGCTAACGCGGTATCCCAAGATGCACCTCGCCCTAGCCCCAGATCTTGTTTGCAACCATACCAATCATAACCCACACATGACCAACACTGGAAGGAATTCCAGCCAAAGAAAGAAAGGCAACTGACCTTGAAAGGTTCACAGAGCCAATATTCCTCCAAATCCTCTAGGAAGGGGGCAGGTGGGAGGGTACGTAAGAGTGTAGGCGAGATGGACCACATACATCGATCGTTATGGTGAATACATAACTAACTGATGTTATGTGGTCCTATCTCGCCTCCATTCTTTACTCACGGGACAGCGTCCCCAGCACCTCTATCCTGGGATGCTCATAAAAAGATACTCCTAAGAACCGTGGAACCAAAGGAAGCCCGGCCCCTAGAAGCTAGGTCCAGCTTGTAATGAGTGATAAAGGTGTGAGGAGAGGCCCAGGTGGCCACAGCACAAATATCATCCAGTGAAAGCCTGGAATGGAAATCTATTAATGTAGACTTTGCCCTGGCAGAGTGAGCTCTGATGGGAAAAGGTACATTTCTGCCTGCCGCCGAGTAGATGAAGGAAATACAATCTTTAATCCATTTAGAAATTGCGCACTTGGAAAGAGGACAACCTGCTCTGTTCTCTGAAAAGGACACAAACAGTTGATCAGACTTCCTAACCTGTTTAGTCCTGTGTAAACAGAACCTCAGTTGCCTGTGCACATCCAACTGATGGAACCTGAACTCTGCTTTATTGGAAAAATTTGGAAAGAAAACTGGTAACTCGATAGATTGATGGGGATTAATAGTGGATGACACCTTTGGAAGGAAGGATGGGTTAAGTCTCAGTGAAACTCTGTCTTTATGAAAGGTCAAATACGGAGGTTTAATGGACAGAGCTTGAAGTTCTGATACTCTTCTGGCTGATGTAATGGCTATTAGAAACGCCGTTTTCTAAGATAAAAATTTCAGTTCACAGGTGGCAGCTGGTTCAAAGGGTGGTGAAGTGATGGCTTGTAGCACAAGGTTTAGGTCCCATGGCATGACAGGCTCTGACACAGGAGGGCGAAGTAGCCAAGCACCTTTCAAGAAGGCCTTGCAGAGTTTATGGCCCATAAGAGAGGGCTCGTAAGATGTATGGAAATTGGAGATTGCAGCCAATTGCACTTTAATGGTAGCAGGCGCAGAGCACTGACGGAAAAGCATGGCTAAAAAATCTAAAACTGATGGAATAGGGGCTGTGAAGGGGTCCAAGGCCTGAGCCCAAATGGAGAATCTCTTCCATTTGCTGGAATAAATTTTCCTGGTAGAAGACTTATGAGATGAAGACAAGATGTGTACCACCTGCGGTGAAAAAGAATGCCATCTAACTAGTGATGGAAGTGGAGTAGCCAGGCTGTCAGCCTGAGGGTTCACAGGGATGGATGGAGCTGGCCTGACATGTGAGTCAGGAGGTCTGGCACTGGGTCCAGAGTCCAAGGACCTTCCACTGCGTACTTCTGAAGAAAAGGGAACCATACTTGTCGAGGCCAGTGTGGAGCAATAAGAATCATCCTGTTTCCCAAGGATATGCCTTTTTGAATTCCTCTTGGTAACAGAGGAAACGGAAATGGAGGGAAAGCGTAGATGAGACCGGGAGGCCAATCGTGGGTTAGACCGTCCCTGGGTGACTCCCCCTGTGGGGGGATCAGTGTGAAGTACTCGCTGCATTTGGCATTGAGGGGACTGGCAAAGAGATCGTAGCAAGGCTGACCCCACCTGTTGAAAATTTGAACCGCCACTCGGTTGTTCAGGGACCACTTGTAAGGCATCAGAATAGCTCTGCTGAGCCTGTCCGCTATCACATTGGACTTTCCCGGAATGTGCATTGCCACTAAGAACCGTTGGGAAGATACTGCCCAATGCCACACTCGCATGGCCTCTCTGCAGAGGGGATAAGACTTGGTTCCCCCTTGCTTGTTCAGGTACCACACTACAGACATGTTGTCTGAGTGAATCACAATCGTTCTCAGAGGTAGAGAGTCTTGGAGCGCTCGCAGTGCTAGAAACACCGCTCTCATCTCCAGGACATTGATATGCAGATGTACCTCGTGATCTTGCCACATGCCTTGGACTGTCCTGCCAAGATAATGCCCCCCCACCCCATCTGGGAGGTGTCCGTGGTCACCGTAGCCACTGGAGACAAAGGAATCAGGCTCCTCCCTTTGTCCAGATTGGCAGAATGTAGCCACCAGCGGAGGTCCTGTTTGCACCGTTCCGTGAGAAGTATCAAGTGGGAAAGAGGAAGTTTCTGAAATGACCATTGGGCGGAAAGGAGCCATTGCAAAATCCGCATATGTAACCTGGCCAGAGGCACCAGCATGATGGTGGCGGCCATGAAGCCCAAAATCTGGAGAACTAACCTGGCTTGAACTCTTTTGAGGGGCAACAATGCGTGAAGCTGAGACTGCAGCACTCTTATTCTCTCTTGTGGCAGAAAGGCTCGCATCTGAATAGAGTCTAGCTCTGCGCCTATAAAAACAACATGCTGTGAGGGCAGCAAGGCTGACTTTTCCCAGTTTAAAGTAATTCCTAATTGTTGACACAGTGCTATGGTAGTCTCCCTGGCTTGCACGAGCAGATGCCTGGTGGGGGTGGTGAGAAGCCAGTCGTCCAGATACGGAAGCACCTGGAATCCCTGACGTCTCAGGTGAGCTGTCACCACTGCCAAACACTTGGTGAACACCCTGGGGGCTGTGGTGAGACCAAAGGGCAGGGCATGAAACTGGAAGTGACTGGCTCCCAGCCAGAAGCGTAAGTGACTCCTGGATGCCTTGTCCATCTTGATGTGGTAGTAGGCATCCTTGAGATCGATGGAGCACATCCATACTCCTTTTTCCAGCAATGGAAAAATGGACTGAAGCGTGACCATTCGGAACTTGGACTTCAGAACGTAGTGGTTCAGTCGACTGAGATCCAGAATGGGTCTCAGGTCCCCTGTTCTTTTCGGCACCAAAAAGCGTCTTGAGTAAGTTCCTGATCCGATATGGTCTGAGGGGACTGGTTGGATGACTCCTTTTTCTAGCAGCTTTGTAAATTCTAGTGCTGCTTGATCCCGTTGACTGGGTGGGACGTCTGGGATTTTTCTGACTGGAGGGGATGTTGATACAAAGGGAATAGCGTAACCTCCGGTAACTATTCGAAGCACCCAACGATCCTGGGTGATGCTTTCCCAGGATTCCGGATGCAACGAAATTCGGCCCCCGACTGGCTCCGGAACAGCACAGTCGGGCAACACCTCAGGAACACTGGAAGGAAGATCCGCGAATGGAATCACGGTCTCCTGAGCTGCGGGGGCCTCCTCTGCCTCTAGGATGGTGTCTTCCAGAATAATTTCCCCCTCCTCTGCCTCTGGAGGGGGACTCACCTTGAGCTGTAGGGAAAGGGCTCTGAGACTTCTTGAACCACATTTTCCCCCCTCTCTGAGCCTTGGGGTAAGGCCTAGAAGGGAGAAAGAAATGGGCCCCTATGGCAGATAGTGTCTTTCCCTCCTGTTCGCATCTGGAGAGGGTGTCTTTCACTTTGGTCCCGATAAGAGAGGACCCATCAAAGGGGGCGTCAGTGAAGGAAGACTTAAAGGCGAAATGACACAGGCGCATCCAGGCTTGCCTTCAGAGAGCTACACCTGAGCTAGCTGCCCTACTCGCCGCTTCGGCTGCATAAGATATGAGCCTCATGGACGAGTTGACAATGGAACCAAGGGTAGACAACTGGGCATTAACAGTTTGCGTTACCACCTCAGGCATGTTACCTGTTAGAGTATCTCCTAGCTCCTTAAGGAGATCTCTTTGGAGCCGAATGAAATGACAAAGGTAATTCAGTGACTGCAAGGTAAAGGTCACCGAAGACAGGGTACCCTTCCCATACCAGTCCATACTCCTGGACTCCTTGTTAGGAGGATAGACGGAAGAAGAAGCCTCTGCAACTTCCTGCTGAGTGGCTGCCGCCACCACCAAGGCATCTACTGAAACCCCTTTGGTCAGGCACTCTTTCCCCGGGGGAGCAGAAAAGAACTTATTTGGACGTCTGGGCACCGGTTCCACGGAATTAGGGTTCTCCCACACCCTTCAACAAATCAAATCCAGAAGTTCGTCAAAGGGTGGAGACACCCAGGAGGCGAAGGTTTGAGCTCCGAAGGCCTTGAGGAATACCGACTCCTCCTCAGAGGGGGTCTTGGAAGGCCAGTCGCCTCTCTGCCTCAGAATCTCCAGGATGTTGGAGAAAGAGACATCATCGAAGGACCCCTCTGACTCCTCGAGGTCGGTATCAGAGGTGAGGGACTCATCCTGGGAGTCTATGTGCTTCCTCTTGCACAACTTCTTTCTGGGGGGCTCCTCAGGCACCGACTCTGAGGGGCACTCAGAAAGTAGGGGACCACTCAAGGGGGTATCCCCAGACCTTCGGGCTCTGCCATCCACAGACAGGGGGGCGTCAGAGGCTCTAGCCGGGGTATATGGGGATGGAGTGACCGATCCAGGTGATGTGACTGACGATCTGGCCAGTGCGCTCTGAGGACCGACCCGTCTCCGAGACCATGACCGGAGTCGAGATTCCCCGAGCCGATGCACCGAGAGGGAGACTCAGAACCGACAGCAGTCCCGAGGTATCCCCCTCGGGTCCGACTGAGGAAACCCGAGTACCGAAACTGGAGGACGGAGCCGACGCCGGCTCCGATAGACTCACCTGGGGTATCGGCGCTGACACAAGGACATCACTTTGTGCGGGGCACTCCAGCTCCGACGACACATGGGTGCTCGGAGGAGGAATCATCGGTACCAGGACAGGGACTGGCTCCGGAGCCGACTGAGTCAGAGCCAGAAATAGTTTTGCTAACACCAGCGACTGCAGGAGCCTCTGGACCACCCTATCCACATCCAAATCAGACAGCCTAGAGGATTTGGAAGAAATAGAAGGAGATCGGGATCTCCTACCTGGAGACTCATGCGTGACACTGGGTGACCGGCTCCGAATAGGCTCCAATAATATGGGAACCGAGGTCAACTCCAGTACAACAGATACCTCCTGCGGCCCAGAGGACAATGGAGCCGAGGAGGTAGTATCCATAACCGAAACTTTCTCCTCCGGCCCCGAGGACAATGGAGCCGAGGAGGAAGTATCCACTTTTGAAACCTTCTCCGAAGAGACAGACCTTTTCTTCGGAGATCTTTTCTTGGCCTTAGCAGGCTTAGATTTAACACTAGAAGAATCTAAGGCCTCCTCAAAGGCAGGCTTAATCAGCCCCTTCAAAACCAGTTTATTTTTTCTTTCCTGCAGTACCCTAGGGCTAAACAAGTGGCAAAAACTGCAGGACTCTTGTAGGTGAATAGCACCCAGACAATACACACAGATGGAATGCCCATCTGTAATGGACATTTTGTAGGCACATTTGGTACACTTCTTAAACCCGGAGGGTTTATGCTCTTTTGACATAACAACCGCACAACACCCAGCCGACAGAGACAACACAAGAGGAAGGCAGGAAAAACCAAACCACACTAACGGCCAAGTAAACTCTAAGTTAAACGTTTCTTGAAGGGAAAACAACTACCCACAACTCACAAAACCAGCACAAAAAATACAAGGGACCAACACTGGAGAGGACTAGGTGCTCTAACACAAACGGGCCTAGCCCGCGAAACAGAGGAATACCACAAACAAACACAGTCCTCACAAAAGCTCACAAAAACTAGTTAAAAAAAAAAAAAAGGAAGAGTAGCTATTAAAAGCTTTTGCAATACAATTGACTACTAAAATACTTAGAAAAGTATTTGAAAAGGGTACTTAGCCACAGCCAAGCGAGACCACGTCCTAACTCTACGAGCGGCAAACGAGATCTGGGGCTAGAGCGAGGTGCATCTTGGGATACCGGGTTAGCCCAGCCCATTAGATACTTCGTGCTAGAGAAATAGTTGGCCGAGTCGGCTCCGAACCCGTGAGTAAAGAATGGTGGCGAGAAAGGACCACATAACATCCTTTGGTTTTATTTAGGTGCATTTTAATTGCATCCTGATTGGCAATGTTAAATTGTACTTTCATTGCAAGCTGCAGCACCTCTCATCCCTCCTTTTAAGTTTATGGGACTTCCAAGGTTGTACCTCAGAGGGTTGTGGGTGGGGTATGATAGCTATCTCTAAAACATGGAAGCTGAAGGCAAATTAACTGTATACTGCCATCCAAGCTTTGAAAGTTTCTTTGAAGGAAAAAAGGTTCCAGGCAATACAGCAGAACTGGAATAGGTGTGGTGCTAATTACCTGACCAATGACTGTGAAACCTTTGTAACATCTGTTCATTTGAAGTGTGCAGAGTAAATCCAGTTTTGAACTCTTATGAGAAAAACATTGTGTGAGTGAAATATATGTTGGCTTTTTAAATAATAATTGAACAAAAATGGAATTCCAGCATTCATGGATTTTTGAGAATGCTTCTGCTTTCACATTCAACCAATTGTAGAGTAGACTGTTGAATTGTTTCATAGAATTTTGAGCTTTGTTTTTGGTTACTGACTTGGTTACTGGGTGAACATTGTATAGTAGCAATAATTATTATGTAGTGCAGCTCAACATTTGGATTACTTTGAAATATTGACAAAAATCAACATGCTTACCCTAGAACAGTGTTTTATACTGATGGTGATTAGACTTGCCGGAATGCACTACCAATGGGAATGACACAATAAGCCACAGGTGGAACTAATTCAGCTCAATGTAATCTTAGTGTTACAAATTGTATTCACTCTGTGGAATGACTGTTGCTGAAAGGTCATAATATATACTGACAGACCACTGCTTTTAAAGTTTGTGTTGCAAAGTATGGTGCCAGTGGGCTTGAAACTTTTAAAACTTTCTGTCTGTAGATAAAGTGGGACATTATTTTACACAGACTGTCTCTCTGATGGTTCTTCTTTTGTGTGACTGTGTATATTCAAAGCTCAAATAGTGTTTATATAGATATGTTTAACAACTTTCAAAATTGGATGCTTCATGTAGAGAGACTTTATATACAGATTGTTGGACTAAACAGCAAACTCTTCGAATGAAACAAGAACCATGTTAAGCAATGTGAGCATTTTCAGCAAATGTACCAATAATTCAGATGATGGAAAGGCACAATGGTTGATGCACATGCAGGTTTTTACAGTTGCTAGCAGCATTAATGATAAATTGGCTTCCTTTACTAGTAAAAATACCAGTAAAAAAAAACTACATGTATCCAGAGACCTTACGGAGAGCTCCATGATTTAATCAAAAGTCAGTCTTAAGAAGCAACATGGCCAGTGTGAGATTGAAGAGCCGTATTACCCAAGATCTGTGAACCAAGGAGAAGCATTTGGTGACACAGCAAGCAATATCAGTGAACTTTTTGGAGGCAAGGCTATTCCTTAAGAGTGAGTACACTTAATGTATAGTATTATTTAAAATGTCACATATGTACAAAGCTAATCTAAAGTGCATACTTAAAATGAACTTTCTGTTCTTATGCTGAAGTTTAAACTTATTGTTCATTGTGAATTTATATACATTTATGAGGATATTAAGCTTTAATTTTGTATAAAGATATAGGTGACTGCTAAATTTCCTTTGGTGTTGCAATGCCTTGCTATTTATATGTGTGAAGTTGCTGTTAGAAGCAAGTCGCAGGTACTAGGTAGTTGTCATAACATGAGTACAGAAGATGGAAATATTTTTCATGCCATTACATATAGTTAACTTTGCTAAAGCTGATAAAAGACCGACGTGCTATTAGTCCTGGATATAAAAATGTACATGTTACAACTCTATAACAAATCTTCAGTGACAGAGATATTTATCTTAGATCGACTAGTAATCTCTGCAGCTATAGATGCAGTATATTACATATGTGTATATGATTTGCATGTCTTTCTGTGTAAATGCTATGTTTGTGCAGCTGAATTTCCTCTCTTCCTCAAAGAATTTTATCTCCACTGTAAAGACCCCAACAGTGACAGATAAAGGCTATATAACAAAAACAGATTTTGCATTTATAAGAGTATAAAATTAACTCCAAAACAGTAATGCGAGTGCCACTGATTTTTGGGACTTTTTGTATAGTGAAATTTTTAGCATTAATATATATCTATCTATGTGCGTGTATGTATTTGTGTTTGTGTATATGGATCTACTTCAGTAGACCGAAAGTTCACTTACCCGACTTTCAGATAGCCGAGACGAAAAGGCCAACAACCTCAAAACACCAACATCTCAGAACACTGACTTCCCACTCCAGGTAAGTCATCCTGAAAAAAAAGTAAAACTGAAGGAAAGTGAACCCATCCATGTGAAGGACTTTGCCCCCCCCCCCCCAACTAAATATGCCAACTCCGAGATCGCACTTCCACAGGGGTAAGGGGCAAAGTTCAACAGGGTGGCCAAGCGGTGACTTACCTGGAGTGGGATGTCGGTGTTTTGCAGTTGTCAGCCTTTTCATCTTGGCTGTCTGAAAGTTGGGTAAGTGAACTTTCGGTCTACTGAAGTAGACTCGTGTGTGCAGATACAAAGCAGTGGCTGATGGAATTTTTTTCAGATGCTGTTGTATATAATCATTTTAACTGAAGTAATGTCCACTATGTACAGTGCACAGTACTGAGAGGTTCATTTGTACTTACCTGTGCAGATAATTTTACTTCACTAAGGGAGCAAGAATTGACATTGCCTTATGAAACTTACATGTCAGATACATTATATACATTTAATTAATTGTAATGTTAAAGGTGAATAGAGAGTAGCAGCTATGGAATCCAAGACAAATCTGCTTGGTTAGAGGAACATTAAGTAGTGTGAAACAATTTTGACCCTTAATTTACTATAAATGTTATGCTTAAGTCTTTACAGGTAGCAGTAGCACATCTGTTGAGTGCAAAAATAATTTATAATAAAAGATTTTATTACTTGATGGATACAGTGTGTGTGTGTGTGTGTGTGTGTGTGTGTGTGTGTGTGTGTGTGTGTGTGTGTGTGTGTGTGTATGTATATATATAGATATATATATATATATATATATATATATATATATATATATATAGATATATATATAGATAGATATATATATAGATAGATATATATATATATATATATATATATATATATATATATATATATATATATATATATATATATATATATATATATATGTTTGTATTTAATTGCATGTAAGTGCAGCAGCTTCCTGGCTAGAGCCTGATAAAAGCAAATATGTGAGTGACAAAAAGGCTATTGGTGCTTATGAAAGGAGATGCTTACTATTTGGAACTCTGACGCGTACACCTCTGTGAGGGATAGGTGATTCTTATAACTGTTGACATACTGGGAAGCTGAATGCCCAATTAGGTTAAATGCAGATTGCTGTCAAAGCTTGTGTGAATACTTTATTTGGTTCCCTTCCAAATGGAAGGAGGTATTATGGTGGAAGATAAGGTAGATTAAAACGATTGTGTGACATAATTCGGTTGTTTTGTGAACTGAATTTTAAATCTGTTTAACACATCAATTTGAAATGTGTAATAATGTTTCAAGAATCTGACCTCTGCAGATATTTTTGGCCCTTGAAGCAACATACCCCTGATCTGTGAGTACTTACCATGGAAGTTAATTTTCTTGAGTGGGGGATACTTGGCCCAGGCTGACTTTCATACAGATGCCATTGTTTGTACAAATATTGCTTTAATTGTTTTTGTAGTAAATAAAAAAATTATATTCTAACATTAGGGGATGATGTCATGTGAGCTGTTGGCACAGGCTGTGTCTGTGCACTTCAGGTACAAAACACAGCCTGTTGCAGCCTTGAATGAGAAAAGGCTTCTATTCTTACTTCATCGTTGAAACGTAGGGGTGTTGTGGGCCAGTCCTGACCTCAAGATCTTCAAAAGACACATACAAATACATCAAATTGTGGAGGGTGACACCTTTCCTGTCCTTAATACTGTTGCTGTCTTGGGGGGGGGGGGTAGATTATACCATGGGTCACCTGGCATACTGGGTGCCTCTGAATTTCTGCTCTGCTCTGTGTCAGCATTACTTCCAATACAAATTGCTACCTTTGACTTATTTTTTTGCTTCAAGAGTGTCTACCAAAAGTATAGATAATGTTGCTGATTGCTCTACAGGAGATGGTACTCCTGGTATTTTTCATACCAGGAAGCTGCCTTATGTCCCCTTACTTGAGATTTTTTATGTTACCTTGACTTATATCTTGCCATGGTTAGAGTTCTTTGAGGTGATCATCAACTAGGAGATGCAGGTTATGTTCCCCTTGTAGAGGAATTCCTCCCTTGTGGCAGAACCAGACTCCATCCTGTATTACATCTTTCTCCATAAGTAAAAGGACAAGTAAATGGTGGGTTTTGCATCCTAGCAGGGTGTGGGGTAATTGCACTCTCCTGTACTTTCTGGGCCCATCAGCTGTGTCAGTATTCATTTTTGCACTCCCATGCCTCCTTATATTAGTGCTTCATTGAATGGAGTTCATATGATCATAGGTATTACATGGCAAGTAAGTCTAGACACCACTTATTCTTTACCAGCATTTGCCCTCACGATGCACGTCCCGTTTCCAGAAGGGCAAAAATAGGTCAGGCCAGGAAAGAAATGGAAGATGCCCATCCAGTCATTGAGATACATCTTGAAAGAAGCAAAGGTGTAGCTCTGTCTTATAAGTAAAGACAGCTTGCTTCAAATATGGGGTGAAAGGTGGATAATATAACTGACCCACCAGTGTGTTTTATTTATATGTTGGTGGAGATCTTATTTGTGGAGATGTTTGCTTGCAGTTGTGCAGGAGATCAGGGAGGGTTGGGTCCTTACTGTAATGAAATCTAGGGCACAGATTTCTACATAGTACTCTATAATAGAATATAGATAAAGGGCTTCAAGCCTGTCTTTATAGCCAAGCATCTTTAAACCCATAGAGTTATAGTTAGAAACTTCTGGAGCCTTTCTAGCTGTGCGATATATTTGGAGAGGTTCATCCCAAAGTGGACATTGTAGTCTTTAACTGATCTAATTACAAATGAGTACAGAGGGACAATGACTTCTTTTGACATAGATGAGATGCCTTCAGATGTCTGATGGGCTACATTGAAGAACTTCAGCTACTGATGATACATGCTGGTTGTAGGAGACGGAGTTGTCAGTCAAGGTGCCAAGAGCTCTGAATTCCATGTCAGTCTGAAGTTGGGTATTGGCTGTATTGTAAGCTGTAACTAAGAATTATTTACCAAATGTGATGATAATGCATTTTTTTGCATTTACTTTTAGCCCTTTTTCTGTATACCATTAGTTTGTAAGGATTATTTCTTGCTGAAATGATTCTGTATCAGAAGATTACAGAATGATAATACCAAGATGTAATGTGATCCTATCTCGCCTACATTCTCTACAGATGGGTTCGGAGCCAATCCTCAGCTCCGACTTGGCCGCTATACAATAGAACGCAGTCTCTTATTGGCTGAGTTACCTCATATCCCAGGATGCACCACTACCACTTCCCCAGATCTCGTTTGCCGCTTTTCAGCATAGACGTGGTCTCGGACTTGGCTGAGCTAAGTATCTTTAGTCAGAAATTTTTTCTGTCTGAATTTTGGTAAAAACTTACCCAAAAGCTGTTTTAACAGCTATTGTTGTTGTGTGATTGGTTTTGATATTTTTCTTGTGGTAAATTGTGTTTTTTTTTTGTTAGTTAACGGTCCCGTTTAAGTTAGAGGGGCCTAGCCCTACCCTAGGCGTTTAAGTTAGAGTCTAGGTTGTCTGTACTAACTTTGTTTTTGGTAGTCGGTGTTTATTGTTTTTATAACCATGTCTAAGGAGCATAGACCATCCGGTTTTAAAAAGTGTGTTAAATGTAATTATAAAATGTCTATAACAGATGACCATTCCTTATGTGTTTATTGTTTAGGCCCGAAGAATCTTCAGGAGTCCTGTAGCGTTTGCCACGCTTTTTCCTCTCGCGTCCTCCAAGAGAGGAAAAATAAGTTGATTTTAAAAGGGCTTATTACCCCTTCCTTTGAGGAAGCCCTATCTTCCTCTTCTTCTTCACCTTCGAGGAAGAAAAAGCCTTCGGCTCCGACCAGCCCGTCGGATCCGGCAGCAAAAAAGTCTTGGCAGGCTTCTCCATCGGCTCCACGGACTTCGGAGCCGAGGGCGGAACGGTCTGCCTCGATGTCTCCAGCCTCGACTCCTCTGGTTTGAGTCGAGCTCGGCGTCGAGAGGCGTGTCACCTTCATCGGCTCCACTGCCTTCAGAACCGATGGGGGTTGCCCGCTCAGACTCTTCCCCTTCGGTGCCGAAGTCCACATCGGCTCCGAGGGAAATTGCAATTGTAGTGGAGTCTCCCTCGGCGCCGATACTTCTAGAACCATTACGGAGTCGGTCCCCCAGTCTTTCGGAGCCAGCGGAGAAGTCGACTTGGACCCGGTCGGTCTCTTCTCGGTCATCGAGGATGTCCGATTCGGACTTAGGGTGCTTCAAAGGCTTTTTCAGTCTCCAGTCTTCGCAAAGTTGATCTCGGCTCCGGCCCAGTTGGCTCTGGAGCCGATCTCCCATCCTGCTACATCAATTCCTCCTCCAACAGCCTCGGCGCCATTGGAGTCGGTGTTGGTGGAACCGGTGGAGGTTATCGGGTCGGTTCCGACTCTAACTTCAACCCCGTCCCTCGAGCCGTGGTTCGGTACGCGGACCTCCTCTGTCGGCCCCGGGGGGGACGCTTCAGGCTCGATCCTTTCGGTTCCGAGCCTCCCTCTCGGTGCGTCGGCTGCAGGGGTTCCGACTGCCGTTGTGGTCTCGGGGGTTGAACCATCCCAGGACTCTGGGGGTCCAGCCTTCGATGCCATGAGGAGTGCCTTGGCCAAATCCTCTGTGGCCACTTCGACCATTTCACCACCACCTTCCCTGGGCATGGAGACTGGCGCTTTGTAATCCCCTGTCTCACGACAGCGGAGCCCTGGGCCTGAGGTTACCCCATTGGGGGTTCCCTTCTTCCTGGAGGTCCCTCCGACACGCTTTTGGAGGAACCTCCCAGGAAGAAACAGTGTAAGAGGAAACACGTCGACTCCCCTGATGAGTCTCTCACCTCGGATACCGACCTCGATGATGCGGAGGGGTCCCCAAAGTCATCCTCGGAAGATGTCTCCTTTGCAGACATCTTGGAGATCCTCAAGCAACGAGGCGACTGGCAGTCCAAACCCCCTTCTGCTGAGGAGTCGGTTTTCCTCAAGGCCTTCGGGGCTCAGCTCTCTGCCTCCTGGGTGTCTCCGTCCTTCGATGAGCTTCTGGATTTGATCTCTCGAAGGGCGTGGGAACACCCGGATTCTGTGGAACTGGTACCAGCTCGCCCCAATAAGTTCCTCTCGGCTCCCCGGACAAGGACTTTCTATTGAAAGGCGTGGCTGTAGATGCTATGGTGGTGGCATCTGCCACCCAACAAGATGTGGCAGAGGCTTCGACGTCCGTCCATCCTCCTAATAAAGAGTCTAGGAGCATGGATCGGTACGGCAAGCGTACCCTTTCTTCAGCGGCCTTTACATTAAGGTCTCTGAATTACCTGACACATTTCACCAGACTACAGAGGGATCTGATCAAGGAGCTTTTGGATACCCTCTCTGGTAACTTACCTGAGCAGTTGACCCAGACAGTTAACTCCCAGTTGGCTACCCTGTCTTCATTATCTAACTCGTCCATGAGGCTCATTTCTTATGCGGACGAAGGAGCGAGTAGAGCGGCTGGAACAGGTGTTGCTCTACGGAGACAAGCCTGGCTACGCCTGTGTCACTTTGCAGAGGCCTTTAAGTCTTCCTTTGCTGACGCCCCCTTTGATGGGTCCTCACTGTTTGGACCCAAGGTAAAGGACACATTGACTCGCTGCGAACAGGAGGGTAAGACTTTAACTGCCGTAGGAGCCCGGTTTTCCACTCCCTTCAGATCTTATCCCAAGGCTCGAAGAGGAGGGAAAATGTGGTTCCGTAAGTCTCAAAAGTCTTACTCGTCACAGCAGAGCGATTCCCCTTCTAGAGGCAGAGGAGGGGGAAATTTTTCAGGGAGACGCCGTCCCAGAGGCGGCGGAGGCCCCCGCAACACTGGAGACCGCGAGTCCTTTCGTGGCTCCACCTCCTTCCAGCATCCCTGAAGGAGTACCCGACTGTGCAGCTCCGGAGCCAGTCGGGGGTCGCTTTTCGAGACACCTAAAGGCCTGGGAAAATATTACTCAGGACCAATGGGTGCTTCGAATCATCGCCGGAGGTTACACCATCCCCTTTGCTCAACCTCCTCCACCAGTCCAAAGAATCCTGGACCCACCACCCAGTCAACGGGATCATGCAGCCAACGAAATATCAAAGCTGCTTCAAAAAGGGGTCATCCAACCTGTCCCCGCAGACCAGGCCAGATCAGGGACTTACTCAAGATTCTTTTTGGTGCCAAAAAAGACCGGGGACTTGAGACCCATTTTGGATCTCAGCAAACTAAACCGATTTGTGAAAAAGTCCAAATTCCGGATGGTCACTTTGCAATCCATTCTCCCGCTTTTGGAGAAAGGTGTTTGGATGTGCTGCATAGATCTCAAAGACGCCTACTATCACATTATGATAGATCAGGCGTCGAGGAGACACTTACGCTTCAGCCTAGGAAACAGTCATTTCCAGTTCCGAGCACTGCCCTTTGGTCTCACCACAGCCCCCAGGGTGTTCACCAAATGTTTGGCGGTGGTGACTGCTCACCTGAGAAGTCTAGGATTCCAGGTGTTTCCATACCTAGACGACTGGCTCCTAACTGCCACCTCCAGGCATCTACTCTTGGAAAACCTAGCAGCCACTATCACACTAGGCAACTCCTTAGGAATCACCTTCAATTGGTCAAAATCTGTATTGCTACCATCTCAGCGTATTCTGTTTATTGGTGCAGAAATAGACTCAAGGCAGATGCGAGTCTATCTCCCTACGGAAAGGATAGCAACGCTCCAGCTTCAGGTTCAGGCTCTGCTCCTCAAACGTCGTGCTCCAGCAAGAATGGTCCTACAGCTGTTGGGCTCCATGGCAGCCACCATTCTTCTGGTCCCCTTGGCAAGGTTGCACATGAGGATACTTTAGTTGCTCCTATCAGTCCAGTGGTCTTATCAAGACCTTCCCCTCAGTCACCACATACTGATCACAGACACGTGCAAACAGGATCTTCGTTGGTGGCTTCTCTCCTCCAACCTGAATCTAGGGCAACCCTTCGTTCCCCCACTCCCCTCTGCCACGTTGACTACGGACGCCTCCCAGACAGGGTGGGGGGGACATTATCTGGACAGGTCGGTCCAAGGCACGTGGCACTCCGACGTGAGTCTTCTCCATATCAATATCCTGGAGATGAGGGTGGTGCTTTTAGCGTTGCAAGCACTGCACGATCACCTCCCCCAGGGTACCATTGCCATTCAGTCCGACAACATGTCGGTAGTCTGGTACTTAAACAAGCAAGGAGGGACCAGGTCCTACCCCCTTTGCAGAGAAGCCATGAAAGTATGGGATTGGGCGATTGCTACCAAGCGTTTCCTAGTGGCAATGCACATTCCGGGGAAATCCAACGTGATAGCCGACAGACTGAGCAGAACTATTCTCTCCCCTCACGAGTGGTCCTTGAACAACAGAGTGGTAGCGCAGATTTTCACGAGATGGGGAGTTCCTTGTTGCGATCTCTTCGCAAGTCCCCTCAATGCGAAATGCCAGCACTTCTTCACTCTGACCCCAGTTCCGGGGGAGATCCCCAAGGACGCTCTAGTCCACGTTTGGCCCTCCAGTCTGCTATATGCCTTTCCACCGGTTCCCCTTCTCCCCAAGGTGATTCAGAAGGCGATTTGCTTGGGAAGCAAAATGATATTAATCGCCCCATACTGGCCTCAACAAGTCTGGTTCCCCTTTCTTCACAGATATGCATTGGAGGGTCCTTGGTTCCTGGACCAAGTTCCGGACCTTTTGACGCATCAGTCAGGACAACTCCATCAGTCCCTCCATTCATTGAAGTTGGCAGCCTGGCTACTCCTCTTCCAACCACAGTTAGGAGCCATTCTTTTGCCCCTGAAGTCATGCACATCTTGTCTTCGGCCCACAAGACTTCTACAAAAAAGATATATAGCAATAAATGGAAGAGGTTTGCTATTTGGGCCCAACTCCGAGGATTAGACCCGATGACAGCCTCGGTATCAGAAGTACTGAAGTTTTTAGCTTCCCTATTCAACCAAGGTTGCTCAGTGTCTACCATCAAAGTACAACTGGCGGCTATTTCCAATTTTCATGAGAGTGTGGAACCTCCTTTAATGAGCAACAAGTTGTGCAAAGCCTTTATTAAAGGAGCTTGGCTTCTACGACCCCCTATATCTCAACCTGCACCTCCATGGGACCTTAACGTGGTATTAGGTGCATTAACCTCATCCCCCTTTGAGCCGGCAGCAACCTGTGATCTAAAATTCCTTTCTTGGAAGACTGCCCTTCTAGTTGCTATTACTTCAGCCAGACGAGTTTCAGAACTTCAAGCCCTATGTGTTAAACCACCATACTTGGTATTTCACAAGGATAGAGTATCTCTTAGACCAAACCTATCTTTTATACCAAAGGTTTGTTCTAACTTTTGTCTACAACAATCACTAGAGCTACCGGTCTTCTTCCCAAGTATTCGAATAGAGCTGAATATACTTTTCACTGCTTGGATGTGCACAGACAATTACGTTTCTATTTGGATAGGACACACAAAGCACGAAAATCAGATCAACTGTTTGTGTCCTTTTCGGATAATAGATTAGGCAAAGCTGTCACAAAAGTCACTATTGCCAAGTGGATCAGGGACTGTATCAATCATGTTTATCTCATCTCAAATAAGGAACTTATAGTTCCAGTGAAAGCTCATTCTACTAGGGCTATGGCCACTTCGGCAGCTTTTCATTCCAAGCTCTCTATTGGTGACATTTGTGCGGCTGCCACATGGACATCTTCACACACCTTTGTTTCTCACTACAAATTAGATGTGGCATCCAGGGGTCGAGCTTCCTTCGGTTCCACAGTTCTCAGGAGTGTTTTCCAGTGAGCCACCCAGGAATTAGGTGCTAGGGACACTGTCCCATCTGTAGAGAATGTAGGCAAGATAGGATCACATTACATCTTTTAGTTATGTACTTAGCATAACTTTAGATGTATGGGATCCATCTCGCCTACATTCCTAATAACTCACCCTCCTTCCCCCTGCCTCGTAGACCAGGAGAGACCGGACGATCCGAAATTGAACTTCTTTCCTCTCTTGAAAGACCTGAGAATGTTATAACAATAGTATGTTTCTGTCAGCATGAGTGCGGACAAACAAGATCTAGGGAAGTGGTAGTGGTGCATCCTGGGATATGAGGTAACTCAGCCAATAAGAGACTGCGTTCTATTGTATAGCGGCCGAGTCGGAGCCGAGGATCGGCTCCGAACCCATCTGTAGAGAATGTAGGCAAGATGGATCCCATACATCTAAAGTTATGGCAAGTACATAACTAAAAGTTTTCAGTCATTAGTAAATGTAGTTAGCAGTAGTTTTGGGTTAATGGTTTGAAGGTCAGAGAAGTATGTGCCTAAAAGGAGGGATCTACATACTGAGTCTCAAGGTACACCTCTAGTTACTTCATTGGTATCTGTGGCAACTCCCAGATCAAATGTATGGACTGCATCTTTTAGACAGCTTATCAACCTTACCATGTAATAACAGTCTCTATTTAGTTCTTTTAGGTTTACAGTACCAGTATGGGGGATGGTGTCAAAAGCGATGGCCAAATCCAGATATGCTGTACAGAATGACGACTGTCTGCTCCCTCTGTCAGTAAAATTGCTAGTGTGGGGTGACAGGGCAGCTCTTCGTGTTTTTTTGAAGGGGAGCCAGATTAGTGGATGGCACTGGGAGCATTTTTAGGGGTCTATATTATATAAGCGAACACAATGAATTGCAAGCACTATATAATCGACCCACAATCCACGAAAACCAAAAATGTCGAACACAGGGATCATCGATTTTTTTCCCAGGGGAAATAAATCACTGATCCGTTAAAAAAAAAAAATCAAAACACAAAATAAAGTGGGGCCCCCTACTTAAATATACCAACTCCGAGATCGCATCACAGTGGAGGAAATGGCAAAGTTCAGAAAACGGCCCAGTGATTTTTTTCCCTAGGAAAAAAAATCGCTGTTCTGTGCTTTCAGTATTTTGCCATTTCGCGTAATGACGTTCAACTAAACAGCTTTCACAATTCATTGCGTTCGCTAAAATAATAGGGACCCATTTTTAGCTAGGCGCACTTCTGACCTCTGTGATTTCTTTGAAGAAGTTTACTTAAGAAGGCATAACCCACCTTTGAAGAAACTAAAGTTATAGAAAGCTTTTGATATTGTAGTTATGAAGTCAGATGTGATGCATTCCATGGCTTTGCAAATTAGCCTAGTTAGCTAGATTCTTGGGTTTGTAGTACATCCCAACAGCTAATATCCTGGGGCTGAGCATAAATGACAAAAGACATTCCAGGACATTTTCCATGAGAGCATGTTTGGCTCTGTTTATTAGCAATAAATATAAATTGTCTGGGCCCATAGGCATGCTATTTCTAGCTTTTGAGAGCACAGGTATATTCCTGAAAATCTTGGAGTGCAAGGGGACTCTGTCTTTTATGGAATTTTAATGACTGTTCCTGTTGCAAAGTTAGCACCAAATATATATGCAAGTATATTTGCTATGTTTTTAGGGGGTGAGTGTATGGTAAAATTTTGGATTAGTTATGTCTTAATTGTCTGATGTAAATAAAGAAGAATTTCTAATTCTTTCAGATGACAGTTTGTGTTTTGGTTTGATCATCCTAATGGTAGCTTTTATTTATTTACTTATTTTATTTTTTTCTGGTCTTTTTGATTATCTTTAATTTGCATAGATTTGCTATAATATTTAGAAAATGTTTTCTTTTGTTATAGAGCTAACTTAGAATGACAGACCACCTGGGTGGCTTGTTTTTAAATTGGTTCTAATGGGGACTGCAAAGCCACGTACTTTGTAGGTAGGAATAGAACTCAGTTGTGTAAGTCGCAGGTGAAGCAGCATGATGACTAGTGAAATTACAAGTGAAGTTTGACAACTCACTGAAGAGTTTGATTAAGTTTGTCTGTAGGAAGTCCCTAAATTCTGAGTTATTCACGGTAGGAGTGTTTGAAACATTAAAGAAGGCCACTAATTTGTGGTTGTATTTAACCAGAGATGGAGATACTGGTGGGTTGATACATATGGGGGGGTCTGTGTTGGTAAGGACAAGGTATAGAATGTTCCTATGCTTACTAGGCAGGTTTACTATTTTTTTTCTAGGGAATTATGATTTATTAAATCCAGGAATATTTACGTATGTCCAAGTTTTGAGATACAGGTGCTACGGTTTCTAACTGGATAAGTGAAATTGTTCATGGTAAAAGTACTTTTTGTTATCAGTGGTTCTATTGAGTACATTTTAAGAATCGTTAATGGTTGTCTGTGACATGATGTTTCCCATAGAAGACGATAAACTAGTAATGTACTTTTGCTTGCAATAAGTCGAAGATCAATTCAGTTTGCGGGTCTCTCAGAGTTTGCCTAGTGGTGATACAGTTTCTGAAAAATATGGAAACCACCCTGAGTTTCCTTTAGGCCAGAATGCATGCTAAGTGCTCAACCCAGGTAAGGATGAAGTGCTGTCTTTACCATGAAACCATGTCTTATGCCACAGACATGGATGTGTTCAAGTTGCAGGAGAGCTGTAAAGTCAGGTAATTCATCATTAAGGCTTCCGAAGAACAACTTTGATAGTCAGATTTGGAATTTGCTTTACTGTTATCTACTATGTTGGCTTGTCGATAGTTAGACATTGCCTAAAAAGGCACTATGGTGGCAGTAATGGCTTTTGCCAGTAAGTGGAAGCTGTTGGACGAGAGGTGATGGCCATCCCACGTTAGGCAGGCCAAATTGCCTCCCACCTCATCACAGACTGACACGCACTGAGCCCCTTAGAATGACATTGCCTATTTAGCCAGTTGTAGAAGCCCATTATCTTTTCTTTGTATTTAGGCATTATTCTGGGTGATAGTATGATTCTATTCAGGACCAGAATTTTACCTGAATTTGACTTATGCATAGTGAGATCCAAACCATCGATCTCCATCTCTGTCACTCATTCACACCCAAATGAGCTACCACTAGGTTGCATTCATTTTTACCAATTGTGAGGGACTGAAGACCCTTGTAATATCTTGGACCCTGTGGCCAGAGAGACAACTGTCACCATGTCCTTTCCCAGCCTGGTAAGCATGGTGTCTGTACATCTGACATTGGAGCTCCTGATTATCAGAACATTTTTGTTATACCCACAGACTTACTGGTAGTAGAAGATTTTTAGAGTGTAGCGTAATATTGCTGTGATATACGTGAGGATGGTGATGTTGTGTTGTTAGAGTTCAACTGAGACTTTATATTCCTGGTGCTACGAGGGTTGAGAAGTGACTTTGACAGGCTTAGCAGATGTTGGTTTGTTGTGCTCATACAGACATTTGAGTGGTGATGTATGGTGCTCACAGACTCTCTCTAGATGTGAGAGGATGCCCACAGTGTTATGCAGATATATACCTCTCACAGACTGTATCCTGTGTGTCAAAGTAATAGTTCATCGTCTGTGATGACTGTGGGACATAGGTAGCTTTACTCTAAGTCTTGCTCATCAGTGAGAACTGTACTAACATATCACATCCTGGAGTCTCAGCCCTACGTATGCCTCTCTCTCTTACAATAAATATTTAATCTGGCAAACATGAGGGCTCAAATTATGGTATCTTGGTTAAGCAATGGAATAAGCTCCCTTTTGGTATTATCTCTAGAGTGGGCTTTAGCTATAACAAAGTTACACCTGGTTATGTAATTATGAGACCATACCTCTTTTCGACCCACTTAGGTTCATAGGTTTATACTAGGCTATCTGCCCTAAGGCATTTATAAGCCTAGCCCAAATTTTTGTGGCTTACGCCACCCCTTATATGAAAAAATACTGTGCCCATTAGTTTGTTGTGCCTCTGTCCAGCAGTGACACAGAGATGATTCCTGGGGTAAACCTACGATCTCCCATCCACAGGTCTAGATTTCTCTTGAACAGAGTCAGCGAGGTGCTCTGCCTCACATGGACCGGGATTTTATTCCACAGCATAGGGAGTCTCTGAGTGATAAATCTATGACTCCAGCACGTCCTATTTATATCCGTGCTAAGGTTTAAGTCGCTTGCTCTAGTGGTTTTGGTGGATTTGGATTTTTTGAGGTGGAGCATGTCCATTAATTCCGGGTTGGACATGGCCTTGTATGTCAGGCACATGTCACCTCTGAGCAGACGGTATGCGACTGAATAGAGCTGGAGTTTCTTCAATCTGGCAGCATATGACAGATTTTGGAGTCCCTTTATCCTTTTGATGAGGAACTTTTGGGGTCTCTCCAATTGCTGCAGATGTCGGGTGAGATACATCCCGAATGGGGCATTGTACTCGATCATTGGTCTGATAAGTGAAGAGTACAGGGGAACAATGACCTCACTAGATCTGGATGTGAATCCCTTCATGATCAGGTGGGCAATGTAGAAGGTCTTTCTAACCACTTTAGCAACGTGAGTGTCAAAAGAAAGGCCACTGTCAACCTGGGTCCCCAGGTCCCTGATAACCTCTTCTGTGCTTAGTGGATTGCCACCTATATGGTAGCTTGGGGTTACCTTGTTTTTCCCGAAGGGTATGACTATACATTTTGTGGCGTTTAACTTCAGGCCATGGCTCTGGCACCAGCTATCTGTTTCCGTGAGTCCCTTCTGAAGGATATCCGTGTCCGATGCACTTTCCACTATGGCGCCCAGTTTGCAGTCGTCTGCAAACTTTGTCAGCCAAAGTCCTCCCATGTTGGCCTGTACTTCTAAGAAGTAGATGCCAAACAATAGGGGGCCAAGGACCGAGCACTGTGGGACACCACTTGTGACCGGCTTGGAGTCTGACACAGCGCCAGCAACTCTAACCCTGTGGGTTCTGTCCTTAAGCCAGTTTGCAACCCATCTTGTGACATATGGGTTTACATTTAAGCTGGTAAGTTTTTCTACAATACCCGAGTGGGGTATTGTGTCGAAAGCCTTTGCAAGGTCAAGGTAGGCTGTATGGACTGCCTTTCCCTCATCAATGGCCTTGGTGACTGTTTCAAGAAGTCAACCAAGTTCAAAAGGCATGATCTTCCCTTGACAAAGCCAAACTGGGTCGGGTCCAATGTCTGCAAGTCCCCTATATCTTTGTTTATGAGCTCCATTATGATCCTCTCCATAGCTTTGCAGACTAGACTTGTTAAGCTTATGGGGCGGTAATTACCAGGGTCCGTGAGGCGCCGCCTTTGTGGAGTGGGACCACAGTTGCCGTCGCCACTCCTTGGGCACGTATCCTGTGGTAAGGCTGAGATTAAACAGCTGCCTTATGTGCGGGTTTAATTCCTCATTTAGCTCGTGTAGCACACAGCCGGGACACCATCCGGTCCCATTGATGCTGTGTTTTTAGCTTTAGAGAGAGCAGCTTTCACCTGCGCATTTGAGATGTCCGGGAGGCTACACTCGGCTGGGATAGTTATCTCTCCTTTGGGTGAGGGGGGTGAAGTTTGCACTGTACCTGTCTGCCAGTATGTTGGCAATGTCTGTGGTTTCAGTGATTTTTGTATCATTTTGGACTAATTCTGAGCATATCTGGGAGTTTCCACCCAGGTTCCTAACATAGCTGAAAAAGGCCTTATGATTGTCCTTTGAATCCATGGCAATTTTTCTCTCAAAATTGGCCTTAGTTGATTTTATGAGTGCTCGTATTTTTTTACTAATAATGATCAGGGGTGACTTCCCTTTTATGGATTTTGTTCTATCATGTAATAGCTTTCTCCTCTTATTGTAAAGTTTGTTAATGGCTGGGGTCCACCAGACTGGACGTTTGCCCTTTGTACTTAGTATTCAACACCTTCTAAAGTAGAACTACTTATAAAAAACAAACCCTAACATACACCTCCTTATCTTCAGCTTGACCAATGACCTGTTCCCTTAACTATTTCATGTATCCTTACTACTGTTACCTGTTCATGCTGCTTCCCACTCCTAGTTCTCTTATCTGTCTTCATTCTTCTCTCACTGACATCCCTTCTTCTTCATCTTCCTTACTTATAGTCTCCTTTTTCCTTTGGCCCACATTATCTGTTGCATTCCAGTCTTATTTTCTTACCCTCTGACTCCTGTCATAGTTTCTTCTTTGTTGCCATTATCTGTACAACCTATTGTTTACTTAATTAAGGTGGTAATGGATAATATATTTCCATGCTTGACTTACAAAATATCCATTCTGTAGTAAGATACGTTTTTATCTCTTATTGACCCTAAGACCTCTGCGGTCAGTCCATTAATTCCCTAAGGACAACAGCTGGTCATGGGGGGCCTTCATTCAGGCAAGTGTCAGGATTTTTTTTTTTGGTTACGATCCTAACCTTGCCGTCCCACTGAAGGCTTGCTGCATCTTTCCCTAAGACTTGTAGAGACAAGCACATTTCAGCACCTAGTGCTGCACATTTTACACCTTTATCTACAGTAGGTGTCAGCACTACAGTAGACCAGACTTCCTACACCCCACTGGGATGGATGAGCCAGCATAAATCACTCTCTGCCATCTTCAATTGTCTGTCTTTTGGCTGTCTCATATCTAGAGCTGCTAATCAGTTTTGCATCACCTGGGTCACAGAGCTTCATTTCTGTACATCAAGGAGCTGATATGCCATTTTGTAGTGCGCTACAGCTGCCAAACTTTCAGTCAGAAGGTGACTGTTTTATGCTTGTATATATTGCAGTGTACAATTTGTGTTCTTATGCAGCTATACTGCTGGTATTTTTCTGTGCTATACGTACTCCTTTTATAAACTGTATGCATGTTTGTGTGTGGATGCCATTATTATCTTACCATATTTACATATAAGGTGTCACAAATGTACTGTTAAATGTCTATATGATGTATCATTTTGTCCCATGTTCAGTATGCACATATGAAGTGCCTGATGCCTTTCTCCTTGAGACTCAACTGTAAAAAATGTCTGGCCTCAGTCAATAAACAAAAGTGTATGAATCGCTGTAAGTCAGAAAACCGTAATCCCTATCTGCTATTTGTCATTTAATGCTAAGAGACTTTCAATACTGAATTATCCCAGATTAAAAACCCGAACCTTTTGTTTACGTTGCTAATAATATGGGTAGAGGACAGAAAAGAATCTGTCTTAGCTATGTGTAACAGCTGGATGGAACTATTATTTGAAGCAAGTATAACTTCTGTATCAAGAAGGGTGAGAGATTGGCATAATGGTTAAGGTGTTTACCTTACAGACACAAGGTGTAGGGTTTGAGTCTCACATGGGGTAATTAGCTAGGCTTAAAATGGCCTACAGCGGATGTTAGCCTATGAACCTGTAAATTCTAAGGGTAGCGTGCTTAAAGAATGCCATGACATGAAAGAATGTCTGACATGCCTGTTCATTTGTTGATTTGAGTTTACACAAGGTTTCTTTCAAAGGATAAATAAATAAAAGTGTGGTTTCTTTAGATTTACAGAAAGATTCCTTGTGTTAGATTGCTTATATCACAGTTGTTCAAGCATAATCTGAAATGGTAATAGCTGCCCATGTGTGTTGTTGCAATGCTCGTTCCACATAGAAGCAATACGCTTTTGTTTACAGTGTACTGCTCTTGTATTTTTAAGAACTTCATCCTCAGCGAAAACGAGAGCTGCTTGTTATTGATTATTCTTTCTCCAAGGTACAGCAACCTCAGAGTAACAACAGTAATGTAACATAGCTCATCCCTACTTGGGGGTACAAGAGGTTTGTCCTCTGCAACAAACACTTTGGGAACAGTTTTGTTTGCTATCTGGTTGCTCATAACTCTGCAAGCTGAAGTACATCTGTTTCAAATGTATATGTACTGAGGCTGTCAGAGATGCAAGCAGTATTTGAAAGTCAGCTGTGATGTAAACTTAATATGTTAGAGGACTTAAAATAGAAAATATTCTTTCCAATACAGATAATTTTTAATGACTGTATTTTCTATAAGCATGGGTAACCAAAAGGGTCTGTCATGGGGCAAAATTAATGCTGACAATTACTAACTTTTTGTTTTCTTTATGGTACTTTTTCAGTTCAGATGGTCTTGGAGTAGTTATCCCCATAGTTAAATGTGCAAGCAGTTCATGTAGTTTGTTTTGCATATGTTGTCAAACCTCTGTTATTTAATCAACCATTGTAAAGTTAAACAAAAATGCAAATAATTTTTATATATTTGAAAGATAAAATACTAAGAACTTTATGACTGTGTATGTGTGTGTATCTACAAACTGTATTTTGTTAAATAAAGAGAAATAAACATGGATTTAAATACTTGGAAATTGTTTTGCTAGGAGAATATACCCTCAGATTCCCACTAGCTAAAATGTAATAGCATCAAGGTTGAAGTGTCAAACATAGACGAGGAAACACAAGGTTTTCAAAGTAAACAAAGTAGGCAGTGACAGGGCGCAGACCCATGCATCTGAAAACATTTGTTTTTCTGTGTTTTTTCAGTTCTGATAGGCAAATTTATACTGGATTGCTGGCAGTTCTTAGTTCTTTAATAGACTACAACACAACAAGTTGTTATACTTGCAACCGATAGTCTTCTCTATGCTAGAGTGGATTCCCCTTGAAGAAAAAGTGTGCTGGATCACTTGCAATTCTTACTGCTTAGGTACTGCTAATTTTTTTCCCAGAAATAGAAACGCATTTAAAATTCTATAGATGTCATTTGTTTAGCACAGGTCAGCAGCATCAGTCATGGTGCTTGCCATCTTCTTAACCCTTAGTTGTTCACACCTCCTTCCCATTTAATAGAGTCCTTCTGTAGTTCCTGTAAAACTTTTCCTTGACTAGCTTCTTCCTCCCCTCAGTTCAGTCAGTCAGCATACTTCCCTTGTAAATAATTTTATTACTTGTATTTCATTGTTTTAAGTTGTTGTTGTATCTTTCAGCTTTTCCTGGTTAGGGGTCGCCACAGCGGAACTCCGGTCCGCTAATGATTGGCAGTTGATATTTACGTGCCGAGTTGCCAGCCCTGACGCACAACCTTCAACGAAGGTACGCCCATTCACACATGTCTCCACGCAGAAGACGCTCTAGCTGAGAATCGAACCGGACAGCGTCTTACTGTGAGGTGACAATGCTACCGCAGCACCACCACCGCGGATCGTACCTTTCCAGTAGCCCTTCTCTCCTATAGATTCAAAGTCAAACAACGTACAGCTTGTGACCGAAAATCCTATTACTCTTTACTACAAAAACAACCACAAAACTAGCCCTAAAAAGTTCTGGAGTAGCATGTCTACCCTCCTCCATCCTGGTAAAAAAGTAAACCCATGCCCTGACCCTCACATCTCTGAACTCTCCTTAGCTACCCAGTTTAACTCCTTTTTCATCAACTCTATAGCTAAACTCACTGCATCTTTTACAAATAATATACCTAGTCCACAATCTCCTATCTCCCCTAATTCACCCTCCTCATGCAACAAATCTTCTCAACTCAATCCTTTCACTCTCCAGCCTGTTCCTATCTCTACCATAAAAAAACTCCTACTAAATTTGAAGCCATGTTCAAATGTCCCTGATGACCTCCCATCTAACTTCCTTATGCTAACTGCCAGTAACATAGCCTTCCCCATCTCCATCCTAATAAACCAGTCAATCCAAGAATCCTATGTACCACTGTGGAAGAAAGCCTTTATCATCCTCCTTCATAAAGGGGGAGACAGTACTGAAATCTTTAACTTCTGGCCAATTGCCATTCTCTCCCCATCTCAAAAATCTTAGAAAAATGCATTCGTCTACAACTACTACCCTACCTACTTGATAGCCATCTGCTTTCCCCCACACAACATGGTTTCAGGCCTAGACACATCACCACCACCATGCTACTCTCCTTCCTCAAAACTGTCAATTCCGCACGTGACTCTGACAGTATTGTATCTACTCTCCTACTCAATTTATCCAAGGGCTTTAATACAATTTCACACTGCCTCCTCTTGTCTAAACTCTCTTATCTTAACATATCTACCTCCTCTATCAACTAGTTCTTCAGTTACTTCTCCAATAGGCAGCAATCGGTCAAGTGGAAAAACTGTACTTCCTCTTTCCTTAAAACCCTCACAGGAGTACCACAGGGGTCCATATTAGGCCCTCTACTATTTAATATATTTATAAATGACTTTCACCAGTGTATTCCTAATGCCAAGCTCATCCAATATGCAGATGACTCTACCATAATCTGCTGTGCTGAAACCCTCCCCATACTACAGAAGCTAACCCAAGAAGCCTTCCTAGCCACAGAGAACTGGATGTTAAACAATAATCTAGCACTAAATGCTTCCAAATCCAAATGATATTCACCCCCACAAAGTATACTAAAATTGGCAAGAACTATTTCTCCATAACTAGCCAAAACAGGACCCCCTATAGAAATCATATCCCATACAAAACTACTTGGTGTCATTTTTGATGAACAGCCTGAATTTGACATGCATCTCCAAATAAATATAAAGAAAACCCACCAAATCCCAGGCTTACTCTACCGTCCCAACCGCTTCCTTATTCCCTCAACCAAACATGTCCTTTCTACCACCTACCTCATACCTTCCCTCTTGTATGGTGCCCCCCTCCTTACTAATATCCAATCCGGTCTAAAGACTAAACTAGCTTCCTGCTATAACAAAATCTCAAAGTTTGCCACTGGTGCCAAAACCTCCACTCACCACTGTAATGCCCTTCACAAACTAAATTGGCTTGAATTTACCCAATGATCTTGCCTTCATCCAACTTTCTTATGTACATAAACTCATCTTTAAACCCTTTCTCTGCCCTTCCATTGACTTCTCCCTCCAATTACATCAACCTGATAGACTACTTGGGTCAAACAATCCAAACCTGCTCGAAGCACACAAACCTGCTCGAACTCCAGGCAAATTCCTTTTGTCCTTCTCTCTATCCTGACGATGGAATTCCCTTCCTCCACAAATTCGTACCACTAACAACCACTCCACCTTCAAAACCTTGCTCTATTCCCACCTCTCATCCCTCTGTGAATGTTTCTGCTCCCACCCTTCCTGACTCTCCTCTACTTAACCATATCCTACCAGTCTCTCTTCTCTAATTTTTCATAACTCGGATCCCTCTCCTCTACTTCTCTGCACCCTACCTACCTCTGTTTTTCAATTTTCACAACTCTGATCCCCAATGTCTAGTTTCCTACCTAATTTTCCACCTACATCTATGCTTCTTACTTCTATACCTATATCTTCACTCTACCTATTAGTCGTTAATTTCTCTCTTCTCTGTTTCTTGTTTCTTTTGTAATCTGACTTGAGAAATTCACTTGTGTAGACTATGTAAATATATTACCTTTGATTGCCCTGTAAAAACATTTTATACTATTATTTCTTTTGTTAGTACATCTCTTATTTCATTGTATACTACAAATTTTATATATTTTGTAACATTTTGTTGGTGTGTTTGTCTAATTACTTTATCACTTGTTTAACCTTGTTGGAGCTTTTCTCCCCAAGACTCTGTTGAAAACGTGCTCCTTCGGCCCAATGGACTATCCTGGTAAACAAACTGTAAATTAAAAAATAAATAAATTGATAATTCTGCACAGAATCTACAGAGATCTTTATTTACTGCCAGAACATTCCTAATATCCAGTTTTCTGTTTTAGATTGCATGCTTAAATAATACAATTGCTGTGATCAGTATATTCCCGTCTGACTATGTGTGTCTGCACCTCAAAATAATACAATTGGGATTTCCAAGATGGCTGCACACTAATCAGTACCTTAAGTTCAGGGCTTTCAGCGAGAAAACAGAAGCTGAGAAAAGCGGACTAGATAACTTGTCAGCTTGGGTAGAATTCAGTCTAGTACATACACTGCCTGTATGCCAGCAAATAAGAAATTTGGAGAACTCAACCAGAAAAGGTAAACAGAAAACATTAGTTGGGAAGAATCCTGTAATTGTTCAGCAAAAAGCAGTTCAAATTCAGCTTTGGTTCAAGATATTTCTTCCATTAATTTATAAGTAAAAGTAAATCCACTGAAACATGGAAGGAATATATCAACTCAAATGGCTGGGAAAAATAGAACAAGCTCTAACTACCTATTGAGATGAACTGATAAAACTGCAAGAATCAGAGGTCAAAAATGAAGGCTGGCTGAATATGACTATTTTCAACAGGAGATGTTTAAAAAAAAAATAGAAGAAAGCATGCAAAAAACTATGATTTTTTTTCCTGTACAAGAGAAACTGAAAGGCCCAGACTCTATTAATTTTATTAAAGCAGAAATAAGCAACTGATCTGGGGTTCCACAGCAGGATTTATTGATTGAATGGACACACTGAGTGTATGCTCCAAACCTGTTGTGAACTTGGGGTTAGCAGTGGCATAATTTTGACATTCTGTCACTTAATAGGCTGTAGTTTGCTTTGGAATAGTACAGGTTTTGCTGGGGTTACCGAGCTGATTTTTCTTTTGAAGGAGACGGCTTTGTGGTCCGACCTAACCAGGAGGATGTGACACTGTGGGGCTGGGGGGTGCAGCTCTGTCCCATATTGATGAGTATCTACTCCAGTATGTTTAAACCTCTGTTGGGTATGCACAATATCTGGTCAAGGGTATTTGTATTAATAAAGTCCAGGAATTGTTGTGCCTTTGAGTTTGAAGCAGTGTATGTTTCTAAGCTTATAGATGGATAGTTTGTTTCCCATGAATATGGTATTTGGTTTAATAGGGAGTATCTGCAGTAGGTTTAGGTGCAAGCTATGGGACTCGTGGGACATAGAGGGTGACCTATAGCTTGCTAGGATATGGTATGGGACTTTGTCTATGGTGATTTGCTTGTGGATAAACTCCAGGGCATTATCCTGTTTAACCAATCTAGAGTTGTACTTGTTGCTAATGTAGATTGAGACTCCAGACTCCTCCCCCTTTTGTCCCTGTCTGTGTAGTTGATGTTCTAAATGTGTGGAAGACACTAAAGCCTTGCACTGCCAGAGTACTTTTTGTGGATTTAAACCATGTCTCTGTAATGGCACAGATGTCTATATGCTCCAGAGTGAGGAGAGCTTGTAGGGTGTAAAGTTTTTTTATTTAGTCTCCTGGCACTGAGCAGTAATAACTTTAGGTTTCTTTGGGTATTACTTGTGTGTCAGTAGGGTTGTCAATTTGGCATTGCCTAAAAAAGGCTGTAAAGGGGGATGGATAAAGCTTTCTCCAATATTCAGAAGCGAAAGACAGATGCAGGCCATCCTTTGCAAAGCAACTTGGTTTGTTAACCATGTCCTCCCATGCTGACAAATATTGGAAAGACACCACAAACTAAGCCAATTATTTAAGTCAATCATCTTTTGTTCATACTGTAGCATTATCCTTGGTGAAGGTAGAATGTTGCTCAATGCAAGGCACATACCTGCCTGAGACACACATTCAGAGAGATCAATAATGACTCTCTTCATATAGTCCAAGATGGTACACTTCAGGTTATTAACACCCACATGGACTACGATAGAATCATACTGGTACCTGTGGTGTAGTGACGTGAGTGTGTGTATAACTTGGTGATTCTTGCTCTGGATAAGCAACTGACCATTATCCACTCCTTTTTCAGTCTGGTGAGTGGGGCATCTGTCTACAATGGAGTCCCATATTACAAGTGTCCTGGATAATGTGTGTTTTTTTGCCTTATGTCCTTTGCTCTTGGAGGAGTATGTGTGGTGTTTGGTGTTGCTTATGGTGACATTACTGAGGATGGGTATCGCCATTTATAGGCTTAGGAAATCTCTAAGGTTTTTGAAGATTGTTTTTAGTGCCTCAGCATTAGTTTGCCAGTGTGTGTGTGGTGTACACTGTTTAGTGGATGTATTGTGTGTGTGCTTCACAGCCTTGTTTGTATGCGAGATTTTTGCCTCCAGTGCAATTGTGTATTTGCATCACTCTCATCCTGTGTTTGTTTAAGGATTAAATGGTCTGTGAACATGAGACAATTGCTACATTGTCTCAGGATTCCCATATCTACCAAGGTGGCTATAGTGACATTGGAATGCCCTGGCAACAAATGTCTGTCTATTGTGAACAACTGCTATTAGTAAGAAAAGGATCTGGCTGTTGAGTACACAGAACCCTTTTATTTATGTATTTTAAAGAAAAATAATGGCACGCACAGCATAATGTTCTTGGATATGCAATGGCTGCTTTGAGAGCAGCAAGAAAAAGTAGGGTTCACTGAGACAGCTATACTCTGTGTGTTTCAATGCCAGCTGCACCACTTTAATAAAAACTGTAATTACTCAGATTTTAAACATGTAAGTAGCTATGACTGCTTTTATGTATATATACACATTTGCTGTTCATTAAATAAAGTCTTTAAAGCAGAGCGCAATCAGTGAAGCTACAGGAACTATTGCAGGCACTGTTTGAGGAGTTACTCAAGTAGAGCTGTACATGCAAAAGAGTTAAAAGAAATGTGTACCATTTTCTTTAATGCATCTTCATACTTGCAATCGTTACTTTATTGTAAAAGGAAGCTGTTTTTAATATCTTCCAGTTACAAAAATCATCTTTTAAAAGTGCTGTGAATATTAAAAAAATGGAGACTGGATGCCTATTGGCTCACTCTTTCAATTAGTTTGCCAGTCAGGAAGTATTGACATCATTGGAGAAGCAAGACTTAATAACTTAATTGCTAAACTATTGTAAACAATTAGTTCTTTGCCAAACTGTTAACAGTTTGGCATAAAACTATCTGTTTTTGAAATTGTAAATGGGATGTTACAGAGAAGATTGAAGAAAGTTATTTGACATGCAGGACATATTTTCCATTTATATCAGTGGACTATATGAGTGTTAAATTACTAAATTTAGAAATTGTAAATAAAATTGTTAGCAGACAGTCACCACTTAGCAGTGAAACAAATGTTTTTTGATATGTATTTCAGTATGGCTGCAAAACTCATTGGTGAGATGTAGTGGATTTTATTTCCCAAATAGAGTGTAATGCACTTTGGTAAAATGTAGGCCTTCACAATTTCATTGTTAACAGATTTGAATGGGAAACACTTCACCGTGATGTTATCTTTGTCTCATGCTAGTTTTATTTATTTATTTTACATTTGTTTACCGGGGAGGTCCAACTGGACAGAGCTGTCCATTTTCAGCGGAGGCCCACAGAGAAAAGCTGCAGAACATATTATACATAAGACATTTACATGAGCAGTGTGGTTTACACATTCACTTATAAAATATAGCAGATAACATATGATTGCATAAGATATAAACATAGAGATTTAGACACCATTAAAAGTATAGCAGGTAGTAACATATGATGGTTGTTCATATAGTATGTTTAGTAGAGATAATCTTGAAGATGTACTGATAAGACAAGAAAGGAAAACTAAAAAAGGAAGAGACTATAGACAAGTCCAGGAGCGGCCCTAGGTCAACTGGTGCCCTAGGCAAAAGGGCTCCATGGCGCCCCCACCACATCACTTGGTGCCCCCATCCTGGTCTACGTACACCAAATAAATACTGGAAAAGTGCCCCTGTTAAAGCGGCGCCCTAGGCGGCCACCTAGTTGGCCTATGCCTAAGGCCGGTTGACATTTTAAGGGAAAGCTTTTCAACTTAGTGTATGGGAGAGTTAATGGGTATAGATGGCACAGTGGGGAGTAGGTGTCAGTGAGTTGGTAAGTAACATGTGATAATACATAGTGCATCTGTGGGAGTTTTAAAGAGGAGGTTGGATAGTGGGTAGGGGAAAGGCGTTAGAATGTGTCAGCCAGGTGCTAGGCAGTTACAAGTAACATGTGATGATATATAGTGCATCTGCGGGAGTTTTGAAGAGGAGGTTGGATAGTGGGTAGGGGAAAGGAGTTAGAATATGTCAGCCAGTTGCTAGGCAGTTACACGTAACGTGTGCTAATATATAGTGCATCTGTGGGAGTTTTAAAGAGGAGGTTGGATAGTGCGTACGGGAAAGGAGTTAAAATGTGTCAGCCAGGTGCTAGGCAGTTACAAGTAATGTGTGATAATATATAGTGCATCTGTGGGAGTTTTAAAGAGGTTGGATAGTGGGTAGGGGAAAGGAGTTAGAATATGTTCAGCCAGGTGCTAGGCAATTGCATGTCCAGGAGTTGTTTAGGTGGGAAATAAGCTGTTTTTTGAAGATGGTTTTGATAGTTTTGTTTGTTGTTTAGTTGAAATATCAGAAACCTCTGTGGGATTAACAGAGGTTACCCCTAGGCAGTAAATCATTTTTACATTAGTGGCAACCATTTACTATTCAGAGACCATTCTATTGCACTGTTTGAAGCAGCGTGGGGGGGCTGTCTGTCTCTTTGACCTACCATAAATGCTGATGAGGTATTCTGGAGGAGCATCCTCTACTAATTATCCATTTGCTGTCCCCTGGAAATGGTGGCAGTAAGGCATTTACACAACAAAACAATTCAGAAAATCATTTGACTGTGCACGTTAGCGTGACCAAAAGTTTGCATTCACCCACTGCTGCCCTTGGGTAAGATAACGTTAGATGTAAATGCCAGGGAGTTTAATGGACAGGTAGTGGTGGGGTGTGTATTTGTGCATTTTGTGTGTGTGCGCGGCTGCATGTGTGAGTGTACACATAGGGATGAGTGGTCTCTAGTGAGTGTGTGTGAGAAACTGTGTCTGCCTGGGTGGTCACAGGAGGGGGTTAATTAGGAAAGATGTATGTAAATGTGGGTGTGTCCATGGGGATAGGTAGGGAAGGTGTGTGTGTCTATGGGGATAGGTAGGGAAGGTGTGTGTGCATCCATGTGTCCAAGGGGATAGGTGGGGAAGGTGTGTGTATGTCTCTCCATGGGGATAGGTAGGTAGGGAAGGTCTGTGTGGGTTTGTGTGTCCATGGGGATAGGTAGAAAAGGTGTGTGTTCATCACTGCAATGGGGTGAGGAGGGATCTGCGTGTGTGTGTGTATATATATATATATATATATATATATATATATATATATATATATACATACATTGGTGGTGATGTCATACCTCTGAAATTTCCTGGTTTAACAAATATTCTGCAATATGGGGGGAGACAATATATACCAGGGATATTTAACAGTTAGTCTAAAATCACTGATAAAATTAATAGAACAGCAGTTTTGTAGCACAAGAGATGAATGGGTGGTGGAGATGGTAGATATCAGGGATGCTCTTGACTTAAACGATTACCATACACTCACTAAAAAAAGTAATAGTTTTGCAGCATGAAAGGTGTAAGACTTGTGGGGGCAATGCAATACACAAGGCGCACTCATTAGTTATTATTCTAACCCACTTTAATAAATAAAAGTGAGGGGAAAAAAAGCTTTGCATCATGCACCCCTAGGCAGAATTTTAATCCTCTGCCCTAACACTAGACACCAGTGATATTCTTTATATATTACCATAACATAATTAAAAAAAAACAAGGGGGGAAGCTTTGAACCCTGTACCTTTGGCTTATAATGTAACTCATTAACAGCATTTTTGTCCTCTCTGGCACAAAACAAGTCTTGAAATAGAAGATATTTATTTTCTGTGTAATTAAGTGTGAAACTCTGACTGGTATTATTGACCAACTGTAACAGTGTATCAGTTATAAGAAACGCTTCAGATAGAAGACAAAATCAGGAAGAGTTAAGAGATTTGGGGGTGTGTCTGTTTGGAGAGGTGGTGCTACCATCCCTCTAAATGGCTGTGCACAAAGACTTCCTGACAAAGACGTGAGGAACACTACATGACACCAAGGGAGGTTTTTAAATATTACTCCAAGGCACTTAATACAGCACCAGGTGCAGAATCACGATGCACATTCTGAACAATGCAAAGACTGAAATTCTGATCTCTGGCATTATTGAATGACTACAATAATCTGTGATTTATGAGGGTCAGTGGGAAACATCAATTAAAAAGGGAAATAAAGATGCTTTTCTATTCATTTTTATTTTTACATTTGTTAACTGGGTAAGCAAACTGTTCCACGGGCCCTTTCCGGGCACATCCCAGAGTGACAGTTGACAGATGGCAATGAAAAAAATAAACCCATATCATACAGTGTTTTTACAACAGCTAAAAAACTGAAATAAAAAGGGCAGTACAATATGGAAATGTCCAGGAAGCTAATTGATTAGTGCTGGTATACTGCTATGTGGTGCTGCGGTAGCGTTGTCGCCTCACAGTTAGACGTTGCCCGTTCAATTCTCAGTTAAAGCATCTTCTGTGTAGTGACATGCGTGAATGGGTGTTCCTTCGTTGAAGGTTGTGCGTTAGGCCTGGCAAGCCAGTACGTAAAAATCTACTGCCAATCATTAGCGGACCGGAGTTCCACTGTGGCGACCCCTAACTGGGAAAGGCCGAAAGACACAAACATACTGCTATGCTACACTGTTACACTTAATTTCCAGGTAATAAAGTGGGAGTTCATATTGTAAAGGCTTTACAGGAAAAGTACTGAAAGTTAGAAATGGAGAATATTGCCAGTAAAGAATGAAAATAGAGGACTGATAGGCCAAAGAATTGGAGAATGCTGTTGAAGATAGGAAAGTTACAAAGTAGAAATTTATCTTGAGGACAGTATGGCACTACAAGGCAAGATGGTTGCTTATTTACAATCAGTAGAAAGTGTATGTTTGTGGCATACCAGGCCTCCTTCACTATGTAATTACATTTATCCTGCTTGACATAGTTATACCTTTCAGTGAAATGTACAGCATTGATATTTTATTAAAATGGGGTTATGAGACAGTATACAGAACGCACAATGGCTTGGATTCCTAGATGTGCTGTGCACCTTGGCAGTGCTAAATGGCATGCAACCCAGAGCTAATTAGATAGGTATTAGGGCTAGCACAGAGATTTAATACTGAGCAAAGGACTGCAGAGTAAATCAGAAGGGCTGTGTTATGGGTAACAGTTGGACGAAGCTAACAAAGTGAGCAATACAACAGACAGGAGCATGACTGATGTAGTGGATGTCACCACCAAGGCTGGCTTGTGCAGCATAGTTTATGTGCATCTACACTCACAATGAAGCTCCTCACGACTGCCTCTCCAGAAAGCTTACAGTGAGGTAGAAAAGCGAAGTACCAACACAGCTCTTCATTGAAATGAGGAGGTAGAGGGAGATGGAAAAGTAAAAAAGGAGAAATGTAGCACCCAAAGGAAAAAAAATAACAAGGGTGACATTAATGCATTCCAGATGGGTGGAAAGGAAGAGCAGTCTTTATTTTATGAGGATAGATAGCTCCCATTTTCAATAGGTAATTACCAGGCTAATGACTGCAGGTGGCCTTTTTAAGCCTAACCATGCTTCCCAAAGGTGAGAATCAAACTCTGTACCTTGTGTCTTTAAGGTAAATACTTTAACCATTATGCCAACCCCTAATAAAGAAGAGGGAGTTGGTGGAGTAGGTAGAGAGGAGTTATTGGGGAAGGGATAGAGGGAGAAAAGAAGGCTGCAGTGGCAAACAGATAAATATAAAATGCAGACACAGTTAGGGGTGGTAGAGACACTAGTGGATGAACACAGTTATAGAGGATGTGTGGTGATGGGAAGGTTTGGATAAGAAGGTACGGGGAATAATAACACTGGGGAGGGGAACATAGGGAAGGGGATAGGCAGAAGCCATGGCCAGATGTTAGTCCAGTTCAGTGAAGAACACCAGCCATCAGTCTCCTCTGTGCCTGTTGTCATGGACAGGTTGTACCTCTGGCAGTTTGCAGGTTGGGACATGCCAGTTATGCATCTCAGTAAGTCACAATAGGAGGCACTCATCAGTGCTGTGGCAGACATCCAGAAGTCAGTGCTCCTGCGGTTAAACCTGCCTACACAAATCATAATGGGATATGATGAGAGTGTCTTTAGGCCACTATCAGAAGAGGCATCAGTCTTCCCTTGAGAGGTAGCCATGAAAGTCGCCAGTGATCCATCTGGGTCACTTTCAGCTGGGCAACCTCTTACTCCTTGTTGACAGACAGACCTAGTGACCACAGGTGACCCAGTGCTAGAGGCACTGCTTCATGCTAAGTAAACTGCCACAACTCCACAACCTGCATTACACCGCTGGTGCAGTTACTTTTGCCTCCTGCAACATCTTGCCATGTTGATCTCATTCCTTGGTGACTGTAAAAGGAGGTATGGACATCTCTGTACATGGGTGCAACAGTTAATACAATGATGGGAGGAAAAAGAATGCTTGCAATATATAAATATATGGCAGCTCTCCCCTGACCTCTGCCTCCCACTGCTGGGGTAAGTTAGGGTGGCATTACCGCAGTTTGTTGTATCAATGCTAACACTGCCCACCAGAACAGGGGATGACAGTGGAATCACTCACCATCCTGACAAGATTGTTACGGGTATCTACCTTGCACAGGGTGCCATCTTATTTTCCCAGCTGCCACTTGAGAAGAATATCTCTGTCCAGCAAGAATAAGATAATTTTGTTTTAACAGAGCAAGCAGGAGCCCTGAGGTCGACAGCACCTGAGGAATCCACGATCACTCACAAGTCCACTCAGGGAGCAAAATGTCCACAGACGGGTCTACTTTACATGGTCGACTTTCCACAAAGTCTACTTTCATATGGTCGAGACCATATGATCGACTTTCGGAAAGCCGACCATGTAAAATAAACACAAAAAAACACACGAACACTTACCTTAAAACTGTTAGTAGGGGGGCAAGCACCCCAGCATCCCCCGTAGGGGGCTCCGCCCCCCCATAACTTAAATATACCAACTCCGAGATCACACTACAGTGCGGAAGAGGGAACTTTCTCCATTCCACACTGTACAGAGATAGCAGTTCCCCATGGTCGGCTTTTCAAAAGTCGATCATATGGTCTCAGCCATATGAATTTCGACTTTGTGAAAAGTCAATCATGTGAAGGGGACCCCAACAGACATATGTTTGAATAGTAAGTGATGCACATTATAATGCAGAAAATGGGTGCCAGCAAGTCACTCTAGCTCAGTGCCGTGGTACTGTGGGTCCACACAAGCTGTATGCACAAGTATACTGAAAACATCCTTCTGTACAACCATAATGAGCATGGCTTATGCCAAATGGGCTGAGTGGTGCAGGACATTCCAGATGCATTTCAGAGACAGTGGCACACAATTTACTCATTACTATAACTGCTTCACTAAAAGGCCTTTATTAGCATAGGACAAAGCAATGATATTATTTGGTGTGAGAAAACTTACAGACAAAAACAATCAGTGGTATATAGGGCTTTACACAGTAACTGTCTAGAAGTGGATATACAAATACTGAAGACAGAAAACTGTTCTTATTTGTGAGGAAGAACACAGCACAGTGGCATGGCACTGTCTTGTACAGCAATGTGATGTGGACTGTGGGCACTGTGCACCTAGGGAAGGACAAGACACAAGGGACATAAAGTCCCCTACACAAAGTGGTAGGCATAACAGTGCATTTTAAGGGGAAATATGGTAACAGGTGTAAATATTGCTACATTAGGACAATATGAAGATGCAGGAAGGGGTGTAGGGAGCCCATAACCGCAGAATGTATATGGGGGACTGTGTGCAGGAGTACATAGGTGTGCTAACTTGTGGCAGACTTGGGTGGGACAATAGCCAGCAGCATAACTTGTACAAACTGCCTGATACTCCCATACACAGACATGTAGCTCACTAGTGTACAGGGATTGCAATGGGTCTCTGACAGCGGCAGCAGCCTAGAAAGTTCACCAAGCAAGAAAATTGTGTTATTGCAGGCTATCTTCATAGATGGTATTGCATTTTGGGTAAAGGTGCCACACATAAGATTTTCAGGATCAAGTGTGGCAAAAAATGGTGTAGGATGTGAATGCTGTGGGCAGCCATAATTAGACTCTACAATGGGTGTGGCAAAGGGTAACCAATATGATACTCTGTGCAAAGGAGGGGGCATGGGACATTGCCTAAGACATGTCCTCCATAGGGGGTTGGCCACAAACACAGAATCAGCTTACAGAGATGGGTAGTTCCTGCCTGGGGAGGTAGAACAGATGCTCATAGTCACAAGTGGTTTGCATGTGAGGGTTGGACTACAAATGACCACGTGTGACAAAAGGGGAGGGACGAGATTAGTACTACCCAGCAAATGTCTGCATGGAACAGTGTACTGTTGTGACAGGACTGATTCTCAAAAGTCCATTTACATACTATTCTTTTGGGCACCTCTGAGCTGCAACTGCAACAACCCACATGTCAAGGTACATATGTCCCCATATGCTGTACACACATAACGTTGTCTGCCATTGTGCATGTAAGGAAGGATACAATCACATTTGAATCTGTCCAAAGGTATCATGTGTTCCTGTTTTCATGGGTTCTGCTGGCAGGGGAAATGTATCTTGACAGTTCACGCTTGATGTTAACAGGTCTGTTGTAACTGACAATCTATTCATGTAACAGGACAATAACACAGTAGCACTTAATACAACACTACCATGGGAGTGCTTATCCACATCACAGACCTCAGAAGTGGCACAGACTGAAACCAGATCACCACCAGTGCAGGCCATCTTTCCTTAAGTGTAAGCCCAGGCTGTATGAGCCCCAAACCCACATACTGCCTCACATTTCACCTGCCTACCATTTGTCCATAACCACCACAGAGGAGAAGTAGGGGGTTGTGGAACAGCCATGACTCCAGATTAGTCACGGGTACAACAAGCCGCATAAATCTGAAGATGTGCAGTCAGTGATCCAGGTACAGACAGCTCCTACTAAAGTGGCTTGTCTGATGATGTGCACCAGCTGTACAGTAACATGAAGTATGGAGTACAGGAACAAGGAGTTGTTGTTGCTGTTCAGATCTCTAGTAGTGCTTCAGTGAGACACAAGGTAACTGACCTCTGGTCTGTCACTGTGTGTGGCCATGGGAGGGTCCGGATGTAAGGTCATCAAGCACAACCTACACAGACCACTCAGAGCACTGGTGATATGGTTTCATTATCAGCTACGGTCACACAACCTGCCCCATCTAGCTGTTGGTGGGCACATTATGTGGGTGGTAATGTTCCTCAAGAAAAGACATGTGATCCCTCACTAGGCTTCTCACCAATTTTCCCATAGTTCTCCATTTTCTTTATTACCTGTGGGCTCAGTGAGTATCATGCCTATTCATGGTCCAGATTATAGATGAAGTTATGTTGGCTTCCAGCATGTTTATCAGAGTGCACACACACTTGGTCCTATAATTTTAAACCTTCCTGGCCATAGACCACAAAGAGCCCCAAGAATGCAGCCTACCACAGTGGACACTGCCAGTAGTTATGAGATGGCAGTTCATGTCCCCAAATGACAAATAACAACATAGACCCTGGCTCCAGTGGTAGCAATTAACCCTGACTGTGGCAACTGCTACTCCTAACACACTGATAGGGTACACCAAAGGCCCCTTGTTGTTCAAAATAGGTTTGTGTTGTGGTCCACCATGCTTTCTTTATACATTTCAGAATCAGTCTACCATGTCTGATGTCATAGGTTGCATAATCAGTGTGCCTCATTTGCCTGGGTTTCCTTACTTCCATATTATCATGTGATCCTTTGCATACTCTACATACCTCCCTACTTTTCATGTTGCAGGGCTGTGCTGTTTGTGTCTCTGATTCACCTATTCCCTGTTCACTGCCACAGCCTGTATTAATTTGCACTTCATATTGCACTAAACATCTATGAAACTTGGCCAGTAAGAGAAGTTAACATTAATGAGACTAGCAAAGCAAAAAAATGGAAAGAAGATGAAACCATGCCATATATAAATTAAAAGGAAATAAGTAAAACCATAAAATGATAATATAATACTTGGACTAAATTAAAACTGAAAATAAAATTACCAAAATATTGTGGAAGCTTTTTTATCCAAGCCTATCTTACATGATCTGGGTTCTAAAAAATCAAAGGTAAACAGAATGGTGAAATGGCATGTTATAAAAAAACAAGTGTTTTCAGAGCAGCCAAGACATACAAATCCATACATTCCAGAATGAGAGCTGTATTCAGAACAGAAAGAGTCAAGAAAAACACACACACACATATATATATACATATATATATATATATATGTGTGTGTGTGTGTGTGTGTGTGTATATATATATATATATATATATATATATATATATATATATATATATATGGTTTACCTTCATATTGTCGGAAATGACAATATCGATCGTGCTTTTGTGCGAACCAAAAGTGTGAATTTTAAACTGCAAAAGTCTCCGTAGTTCAAAAATCAGCAAAGCAAACAGTGCCCCCACACCCCCCCCACTTTAATATACTAACTACAAGATCGCACTACAGTGGGGAAAGGGTTCATTTGCCACTATAGTGCAGTCCGCACCCAAAATGTCGAATCTGCATTGATCTAATGCCAATGTACATTCGCTCATTGCACATTCGGACAATGTTTTTCCGAGGTATTGCCAATTTGGAAACCTCCTTTCACACACAGTGGATTCGCCCAAGTGCATAACGCACTTATGAAGGTGAACCTATACATATGTGGGTCCACTTTGTAATTTTGAAATACTGAAATCTCGAATTTCAGTATTCCGAAATCACAAAGCCGAATACTCACATTTCCGAAACTGGCAGAAGTGTGAAATTCAAAATACCGAAGCACGGATATTTCTGCTTCCGGTGGTATGGAATGTGGATGTTTGGGCTTAATTTTGGTAAGTATGTGTGTGTAAGTAGGTTGGTTAAGGGTTTAGTGTGTGTAAGTGTGTGTTGTGACTGCTATGTGTGTGTTTGAGTAACTGTAAGATATGTGTGCGTGAGTTTCATTTGGGTTACTGTTTGTGCGATCTCGGAGTTAGAATATATAAGTTGGGGGGTGTGGGGGTGCAGTGCCCCCTGCTTAAATGTAGTTTAGATTAGTTTGTTTGATTGTGGGGGGGGGGCGGTTTGTGTATGTTTATGTGTTTACTGTATGTGTAGCATGGGTATGGGATTTTGAATTTCACGGTGGTGTGTTTTCAAGTTTGTGAGTTGTGGTTGGGTTTTCGGTTTTGTGATTACGGAATACTGAAATTCGAGATTTCAGTATTTCGAAATTACAAAGTGTACCCATATATATATGTGTGTGTGTGTATGCATATTATTCTGCCCCTTATGAGGATATTTCATGACTTGATTTTTTTAAGGTTCTCCTGAAAAATCAGAGCATGATCTTGGAGCTTATTTGTCTGGTGAAAGTTTAACTGTTTAACACAGCCCTCCATGCTTTCCTACAACTTTCCAGTTTTTCACTGGTCTAACCCTCCTGGGTTGGGGAATGTTTCTAATCGTTGAAGTTAGTTTTTTCGAACTTGAAATGTGCAAATGCTGTTCAGCAAAAATAACTTTGCTGACAGTGAAATTTGCCTTTTTTCTCCACTGTTGTGTGACCTCAGAGTTTGTATTTGTAAGTTTTCTTATATTCAGCGAAAGTAGTTCCGTAGAGAAGTTTTTGAAGGTTTTACTGTCACTGAAACTATCTCTATTGAGTTGACATGATTCCTTAGGTTGAGCCTTCAACTTCCCAGAAAATATAGCTGTACTTACACTTTGCTATTTTGGGGAGTGAGGATCAGAAGAAAACGAATAGAGCAATCCGAGATTGCCATTTGTATAGGCTGCCTGCTTGGGATCCGTGCCACATTTGAGTGATTTGAGTGGAATATACAATGTCCCTTTATACATTATATGTCTAATAGTCTACCATGCCTCCATTTTACTGCTTGCAGAAGCTATCCACCAATATCCAGACTACCTTCAAGTGTTGTGCAGTAGCATGGAGTCCCATGCCCATCAAAGTGGACATGAGAGCACATCTTTCACCCATTTCTCCTTTCCATGACCACATGACAAACTGAGCCCATTCTCAAACAACTGTTGCCAGCTTTCTAGGTTTACTTCCTGTCGCTACATTTACAAGCCAGCTTTGTTTTTGTACAGTTTTGCTTACTTTGTAATTCTTTTCCTTGACACATGCCACTACATGACTAGATCATTTTGGTTTTCTTTGAAAACCTTAACTTTTGGTATGCAAGGTAGAGAAATGCTAAATGTATAACCAGGTTATTGTCACATTTCAGTTCTAGTCTGAGTCTGCAGCTGACCACATTACTAATTAACAGGCTTATGGCTTTGTACCCTGCAGAATGTGGTCCCCTATATACATGTCTACCTGCATATTTTTCAACTGTTCAGATTTTGGAGAGGCACCCTTATTTTGTTCTCAACATTTGCTGCATCTTTCCTAAAATTGGGAATTATTATGAGAAAGTTGTAGGTTAACAGTAGCAGCATTTAAAAAGTCCCTAATCTGGAGCCTATTCCATAATTATTTTTTGCTATGTCCATGACTCTAGAGGTAAGGTGAGAGGTATATGTCTAGATATTTAGCATGGGCAGGTGCAAACCCAATTCCATGCAAGAAAATTGTCACCATATTGCAAACCATACATCCTGCCATAGGTCGAAAGAGTCCAGCATTTTTTTTTTGTGGAGGGCAGCACTTTTCTTAAGGAGGAAATTGTGCCATGCATCTGTACAGTTCCTCATATTATGCCATCCTAGCAGGCGAGAGACGGTATGGCAGAAACATAACTGTCATACTCTATGCTGGTGGGTGTCAGCAACAGAAAGTAAAATCCCTTGTAAGTTGACTGCAAGATGAATTCTGCCTCCTTTCATTCTGAAAGTCATTACAATAATCAATGAAAGGTAGATGGCAAGACTTGCTTCAGAAACTATACAGCAGGTTGTCAAGGACAGACTTCTTAAATGTGACTATTTTGGAGGAACATTCCCATTTTCAGATCTGATTTACTCCTACACAGGATGTTCCTATTTTGAGGTATGTCCCTATTTTAAGGCTTGGGTTACCCTTTCACACAATGTTCTGTATTCCACTCATCACATATGATTTTTGAAGCTGTCAAGTAAGGAGAAAACCAGACTAAATGAAGAACATACGAGTAGCAACAATAATTTCAAGAAAGAGTGCACACATCTCCCTTTTTCTGAAGCAAAAAATAGATTACCTCATTTGTTAAAATTTTGCAGTACAATTCTTGTAAATTTAGACTGTTTGAAAATGTACTTACACTGTTCGATCATTTTGTTACTCTCTCTTTTTAAATGTGTTTCTGAGTAGTATCCCATGTTCCTAGGAAATGGAAACAGTTATGTGCTATATAGTATTCAAATTTTATGTTAATTAGATGTCCCGATTTTTACCTGGATGCCCCAACTGTTCAAGGGCCTTTGTTCCTATTTTTAATGTCTGCAGGTTGAGAGGTATTGCAGGAGGGCAATTACAAACATGTTTAGGATGGCTGGGAACTGAAAATACATACATTTAGGAGGATATAGTATCTCAGGCTGTGCAAAAAATCAAGCTGCTAATGACTAAATATAGGACACAATTAGACTGGTTTATTTATGTAGAAAATATTCCCTCTTATTATAACAAATTCCAAAGCAGTTTAACTACACCTCACAGTAAAAGTTGCCCCTTTCATTATTTTCAGTTTACCTATGCTTTGGTATTATACTTGATGGTATATTTAAATAAATTCTAACAAACTCAAACTAATTCAGTAGAAATGATGAATCTAATGCCAATGTTTTTCAGATTGCATATCAAGCAGGAGGAAATACTGGAAGACTAGAAATTGGAGTTGCTGAAAAACTGCTCAACACATATATTGCAAGATGAAGAATATTGTGAAAGGGGAAAGTAGTAAATTTTGAAGTACTACACTGAGCTGCAGCAGTGTTAGATGGATCAAGGGATTTTAAAAGTAAAACAGAATAAATGTATATTGTTTGAGGACATATTTGCAGATGCTTTGGAATTTAAGCTATGCAATGCAAACCCCCCTTTCCTAGAAATCTATCGTAAAAATGTTCTTTAAGCAAAGAATAATAAAAGTATAGTATAACTTTTCAAATGACTATGCATATATTGCACCAAGGGAAGGATTCTTTTTCATTCATTTAGAAATAGAAGCTATCCAAATACACTAGAATAACCTATTGTACAGTTCATTTTAATTAGGATTTTGAGCTTGAATAAGGAAGTGATGGTTTAGATTTAATACATTCTGAGTTTCTGTGTAAGAAGGTGACTAAAGAAAAAAAGGAAATGTAAGTTCCTGTTACAGAACAAAGAACTTTTGGTTTAAACTTGATATGTTCTCCTACATGTCTGTCATGTACTAGAAAGAGACTGGTGTGAACCTAGTCCAGCTATATTTTGATTTACACAGAGTATGTAGAAGCTGAATGCTCAGAAGAGGCACATAACAGTGTGCTTTAAAAATGTGTTCTGCCTGCAACAGTCAGGTCTGTGAGTAGGAATATACATACCTGAAATCTGTGATGCAACTCAGTAAATTTTGAATGCTCATATGAAATCAATAAAAATGTTATGAAAAAAATATTGATTTTTCCTGGAATAATAATTTGCAAAATGAGTGGGGGAGGGATGTGGATTATGAAGCTACATGGTATGTTAGGCACAGGTGCCCAGTGAAGAAAAGATTGTTAGACTGATGTAGATCTTGAGTCACATAGGAGCTGTGCATAAACAGAATGTCTTACACACCCTTCTGCTGCAGAAAAAGAGAGGCATGTATTAGATAACTCATGCACATCTAGTTGCAATCCTAGTGGTGTTTCAGTCCCAGAAAATTGTGTTTGTATCTTTCAGTACTGGATATGCAGTTTGCTGTTCTAGATTCCCAAATGGCTGGGCATGTATGATATGAATTAGCACCATAAATGCTTATTAGAAACCCATTTGCTTGGACAAAGACAGTCTTTATCCCTTAAATACTCAACTCTGTGGATCCCATCATGCATGTTGCAGGTCTGCACTGCACACATTCATTAACAGTACAATTGCATAAGTTGTTGGAGGTTATGCCTAATTCATTTCATGGTTTTTCTTTCCCCAGATGTATTCTGGGCAACTATTTGAAATGTCTGAGATGCCATTTCTTGGAATATTCCCTTTTCTCCAAGATAAGATGATCTTGGAGTTGGTATTGCTTGGTTAAAGGAGAAAAGTCATTTTTCAAGATCTGCTCTTCTACTGTGTTTTCAGTGTTTTTTTTTTTGGCTTGTCGGCACTTGGCATTTCAAGTGCCAACATTTTAATAGGGAGCTGATAGTCTGCATTCTGAAGAGGGACCTCCCCCATAGTCCAGTATTATCTCCACAGCAACTGAGTTACCACCAGTTATATAATATGCAGCATTATTTTTAGGTCACTTTTGCCTCAGTGCCTACAGTCCATCAGCTTCATCTACCAGTCTTGAGTCCATTCACTCTCCTTGCCACTTGGGAGTCCCTGGTCCAGAAGAAAGAGCTGAACTGAGGAGGCTGTCATCCAGACAGCCATAGAGGTATTATGTGCCCTCGCTTACAGTTAATGATGCAATCAGTGAGTGCATTTCTAACTAGCCATATCCTCAACCAGTGGCTGACAAGAATGTCCATATCACCATGAAGCCCTTACTATGCCTTACCTGTGCTTGTTAGTGGTCTGACCCACAGTACTGTCAGCAGCTTAATAATGTAAGCCCAGTTCCACACTTAACAACTACATTTTGATGCCTGAAAGTCCCTGCTTACATGTGGCGAAACAGTTGACTAGGTCACTACTGCCTCTCTTTAGGAGATGCAATCAGGTGCTAGCCATTTAGCAATACACTCCTATGCTGAGCTGCTATTCAATCTCAGGTCATTGGGATTATAGTCAGGGCTTTATCCCTGCTTGTCACAGAGCCAGGAGCAGTATTAGTTTTATAGGTTCATAGGTAGGTACTAGGCTATCTGCCCAAAGGCATTTATAAGCCTAGCCAGAATGTGTTGGCTTTCGCCGCCCCCTTAGATTAGTTCCCGGTGCTCTGTCCAGCAGAGCCACTGAAGTGATTTAATACAATTTCCTCGTTCCCCAGGACTTTTGGTTCATACAGCATTTGTGGGTTGTTTATAATCTGCATTACTCTAATTCTCCACAGAATATTCAGTATCCAAATCATTGGTCTACCCCTCACTTCTGATTCATGCCACTCAGAGTCCTTATAGACTGCAAGTAGTTTAGGACCCAGCTACTAAACTTCCTTAAGGAGTGCGCAAAATATAAATGTTTCTCAAACCCAGTTGCTGAAGTTCCCCAGTCACAGTGCATCAGTTCATTCTACTGTTTATAGTGAGAATTTAATAAAGGTCCACCCCTTTAGCTTCTGAACCTTGAATTATCTCATTATCTTCTGTCTCTTCACTTTCTACTAAAAAAAAAAAATGTACCTCTTTGTACTTCATTTTGCTGCTTGCCATGTTTATTACTACTTGTTGGTAGCCTCGCTAAACTGATGACAGTATTCTACTGAACCGCTGCTTTATTTATGCTGTATGTTATTGTTGTGATTTTGAGCTATTGTTTGAAAGCCATCTACTGATTAATTATATTTCATTGCTATTTACTGCATTTTGTTGGTGTTTAACTGTATCTTTTCATACTACAAATGCTACTCTTTTGACTATAAGTGATTAATATGTGCTTCATTGTGAATTTTTTTTTCTGAGTTCTTCACCTTAAAATTGAGTAGCATAGTCTAAATACAGGTCTGCAGCATCCAGAGCTTCAGCTGCACAGTTTTAAACCCTTTTTGAGGTATTCCAGCTACAAGTTAACTGTTTTTTCTGCAAAAAAAAAGTTCTAAGCTTGTTTCCCGCCATTCCTGTTACTAGAGTAGTCCATATACAGATTTGCTGTATCCAGGACTGTTTTGTAAGTTTCTCAGACCTTTCTGTGTTAGAAGGAAGCCTTCCAGCTTATCAGTGGGAGTGGTAAGCACTAGGTAGCTTATCTACCACAAGAGGAGTGGTTTCTAGCTCTGAAATTGTACTTTATTGGCCATTTGGGCAGTTTTTCTATCCCTTTCAACTTTTTCATTTAAAAGCCCGGGTTTGCACTTGTATAAGTTCCATGGATCCTGCTTTGGCATCCTGCAGACTACAAAAGCAACAGAAAGGAGAAAGAGGGACTTTAAGTGCCTCCATTTTGTTTTTTTATGATTATACTGCTTTCTGCACTTGATTTAAGTTCTGTTTTCATTTAACTATATTTGCTTCAATATTGCTACACACTCATGTGTGCTAGCTTGCACTGCATTTAAAGTATTTTTATTACTGTTTTATCTATTTTTCTGCAAAAGAACAAAAAAAAACTCTGTACCCATGAATTACCACATAGCTGGTAGTCTACTTAATGCCGAAAATGTGATAAGAGACCTTGGGACACAGGTGGACAGTAATCTCTCCTTTGATAGTCACATCACCACAGTGGTCAGGAAATCCTTTTACGTGGCTCATCTCATCACAAAAGGATTCTCATCCAGAAAAAAAAGAGGTCATTGTTCCCCTCTACTCATCACTCATTAGACCCATTATAGAGTACAATGCCCCTTTTGGTATGTACCTCACAAGACACCTACAACAACTGGAAAGACCACAGAAATACCTCACAAAGAGGATTACTGGCCTCAAACAGATGCCCTATGCAGACCGTCTCAAAAAACTACAGCTTTACTCCATCACATATCGCCTACTCTGGGGCGATCTCTGCCTAACATACAAAGCTATGTCAAACCCAGAGCTGCTGGACATGCTCCACTTAAAGAAATCCCAATCCATCTGAGCTACACGCTCTAGGGACCTAAACCTTGTCACCACAATAAACAGAACATGCCGGAGGGATAGATTCCTGTCCCAGAGACTTCCCATACTCTGGAACAGACTACCTATCTATGTCAAACAGAGCTCCTCATTAGCACTCTTCAAGAAAAATCTTGATGATTGGATGGGAAATGGGAAATTCACCCCAGGGATCACTTCTGTGGCTCTGCTCGACAGGGGCACAGGAAAATAATTTTCTTGGGTGGCGAAAGCCAGGGTACATTTTTTGACTAGGCTTATATAGGCCCTAGGGCCAATAGCCTAGTACCTACCTATGAACCTAAAAGTTCTAAGCTTGCTTCCTGCCTTTCCTGTTACTAGATCAGTCCAAATACAGATTTTCTGTATCCAGGACTGTTTTGTAAGTTTCTGAGTTTCCTAGACCTTTCTGTGTTTCAAGGAAGCTTATCAATGTGAGTGGTAAGCACTAGGTAGCCTATCTACCACAAGAGGAGTGGTTTCTGGCTCTGAAATTGTAGTTTATTGGCAGTTTGGGCAGTTTTTCTATCCTTTTCAACTTTTTTGGTTTAAAAGCCTATGTTTGTGCTGGTTTGCTATTGTTTATGCTCCATGGATCATGTTTTGGCATCCTGCAGACTACAAGAGCAACAAAAAGGAGAAAGAGACTTTAAGTGCCTCCATTTTGATTTTTTTCTGATTATACTGCTTTCTGGACTTGATTTAAGTCATGCTATTTATTTAACTGCATTTATTTGCTTTAATATTGCTATACACTCAAGTGTGCTAGCTTGCACTGAATTTAAAATATTTTTATTACTGTTTTAACTGCTTTTTATGTAAAAAAACAAACAAAAAAGTTCTAAGCTTGTTTCCCACCTTTTCTGTTATTAAATTAGTCCAGATACATATTTGCTGTATCCAGGACTGTTTTGTAAGTTTCTGAGTTCCCCAGACCTTTCTGTGTTGGAAGCCTTCCAGCTTATCAGTGTGGTAAGCACTAGGTAGGCTATCTACCACAAGAGGAGTGGTTTCTAACTCCGAAATTGTAGTTTATTGGCCAGTTGGACAGTTTTTCTATCCCTTTAAACTTTCTTGTTTAAAAGCCCATGTTTGTGTGGGTTTGCGCTTGTTTAAGTTGACTACAAGAGCAACAGAAAGGAGAAAGACTAAGTGCCTCCATTTTGATTTTTTTCTGATTATACTGCTTTCTGCACTTGATTTAAGTCATTTTTTTCATTTAACTGCATTTATTTTAACTGTATTTGCTTTAATATTACTACACACTCAAGTGTGCTAGCTTGCACTGAATTTAAAGTATTTTTATTACTGTTTTAACTGCTTTTTCTGCAAAAAAAAACAAACAAAAAAAGTTCTAAGCTTGTTTCCCGTCTTTCCTGTTACTAGAGTAGTCCAGATCCAGATGCACTTTAATTAGCTTATTCTCCTAGCACTTCATCAGGCTTTTTGTAGCAATTATTGTAGCACACATTAGTGCTATCAACACTAGACATCCTATAAGGAAACAGCTCCAGTACTTAGTAATGATGACTATCCCTCCTGGCATGTCTAAAAATCAGTTCCCTTTGCTTTCTCCTGTTAACCTGGTGAACTTGGGCATTCTGAGGCAGTGTAGCAACTGCCTCATCTACACAGACAACCCTCTTCTCTTATCTCCCAACACTCAGACTTGTGAGAGATGCACTTATATCTCCAAACTGGAAGCCATGCACTCTTCAGCCAAGACTGGAATAGCTGGTCAAGAGGAGAAGGTCAACACCTGCACCATACCACATGGAACACATAGCCCTCATATAAAAACACAAACCACACACCCACCTTCGCAGAGGCTCTCAATAGAAATCTACCCAAACAGCATAGACCTCCAAGGTAGAAATGCACTTGACCACCAAAACACAGCACAAACCACAAGACACACAGCGTGCCCCTCAATCTAAGCCCCTAAGGCAAAACAGCTTGCCCGATACAATAATCATAAGTGACTCAATAGTGAGGCACACTGATGTCCCACACACTAGGATGAATAAGGAGAAGGTAACAGTCAGCTATCAGGTGCCAGAATCCGACACATAACAAA